>NC_051211.1:41825152-41832652 GCF_015220715.1 Pygocentrus nattereri
CTGGTTTTTCTTTCCTTGTCCCTGTCTCTCACTCCATCTTTCACCGCTTCTTTTTCTTACCCTCTGTCCCTCTCTGTCTTTCTCTCTCTCATTCTCTTTGAATGTATTGTGTATCTATAAAACTTCAGTTTACATACACAATATCTTTGTTGATCTACATCTATATAAAACTAGTGAACTAGACAGATTTGTAGAATTTTAAAGACAGAAAGAAAGTCAAGTGTGAGCATTTCTCATTTCTTCTCTGTAAGATGCGTTCTGTTAGCCGCCTGTATTTTCCACACTGTGAATACTTCAGTGGAGAGAAGAGCCAACTGATCATGAGGCTGAGAGTCAAGGGGGTCAGTGAATTTTCGCTTTAAGGAAACTTTCTCTGTCTGTCTCTCTTTTTCTCCTCAGACTGTGCTCTGCCTTCTTCCCTCTCTAGAATGTTAATGGTGAAGAAGAAGCAAAAAAAAGACGAGAATGACTTAGACATACGTGTCAGGAAAAGAGGTCATCTCATGGCGGTGGGATGTTAATTCTCCTCTATTAATGAAATTTATCCTCCTCACTGTCTCCTCTCTTCAAAAGCAAGGACCCTCTTTCAGAAGGGGGGGGAGAGGGGGGGTAGAGAGTGCGATTGAGGGACATTCTTTTTTTTTTTTCTTTTTTTTTTCCCAGATACAGAGTGAGGCCACAGGGGGCAGGGCAAAAGTAAGAGAATGACAATCGTCAGGTGATTAAGAGGACTTGGAGGCTAGGTAGACCTACAAAATGAATAACCGTGGACCCAAAACCACGCCATAAGGCTCAATGGTTTGTGATTTGCAAGTTGATAAGACAAGAAGATTAATAATGCTGCATGATAATGGTTGGCTGCGGCTCAGCTGGGGAGATGGTAATGATGTGATCTTGCTGCAGGAGCAGTTCAGCACGCCATACTGCTGTACAGGCAAGCAAGAGAGAGAGGGAGAGAAACACTCATCCCAATTGGCCCTCAGGATATGGAGAGTTTGAAAAATGAGAATGCAGTTATCATTTTAATTAGATATAGTTTTTTTTCTTAAAATAATGTAATTTTTTGCTGAAATGAGGACTTCAAAGAACATATTTTGCAATTTTCAGCCCTCTTGCAATTCCTGAGTGACACTTTTGGTTAATTTGCGTTTTGTATTTTTATTTTTCATTTCAGACATTGAGCTCTTCCTTCAGGCGTATCTCTGAGGGCATTAAAAAGAAAAAATGCCCCTGCCAGCATTCTTCCGCACCTCTCCTTACTGTCTGGGAAAGCCAAAGGGTGGGTAACTTGGAAGACAGTGGTGGGCTCTGGACTAAACTCTCTCAGCTTTCTCAGCTTTCAGAACAACACTGTGTTTTTGTAGAAGATTTCAGGCGAGTGTTCTCAGGAACAGAGTCTCTGAAGGCTTTAATTGTTTCTGTTGATGCATGCTGGGGTTTGCCTGGTGGCCTCAGATGACAGTAATGGTGTCATGCGGCAATGGAGGTGTTGATACAGCACTTAACGTCTGCAAGTAAACAAATTGCTTGTGAAATGCAAATCATAATAGGTTTGTTCACAGCAATCTGGGCTGCTGACACGAGATATGCTATGTGTTGATACAGCGCTTGCATGCGTGCACGTGTGCGCACATGGAATCGTGCTCCCTCAATCTGCCGTAACCCCTTCGGAGAAGTGAGTAGCGTATCGTGTATCGGCTTGGAAATTCTTAACAGTTCTCTCTTTTACAAAACAAAGGATGCTGCTTGTGCCAATGCCACTGAGCTCATTTAAAACAATTCCAACAAATTAAATTTCCTCATTTCTTCTGCTTTTTCTTTCTTTCCCCTTCTTTTTTTTAAGTGTGCTCCATGGCTGACACACAATTCCTCCATTTATATTTTAATTTGAAGCACTCTAGTTAATTATTGCAGCTGGGTTGTCATGACGAACTGCACATTTGCATAGGTCACAATTAAATGAATGAATTTTTTTTTTTCTAGGAAATATTCCACCATTGAAGTGTCAACTTTGCTAGAGGTCACAGTAGCTCCAAATGCTCCCCCAACGCCCTGTAATGAGTTAATAACTGCTATTAAACTCTAATTAAAAGGCCAACGCTGGGTGAGTGAAACAGTTAATAGAGCAATAGCTCAGATGTTTCTCTTAATGCACAGCAAACGCAGAGATTACCTATTCAAATTAAACCTAGCAGGGTTATTGTGTGCGAGAGCAGGCGCCATCCTGACACTTTAATTATGGCAGCGAGCAAAAGTTGCACTTTCCAAGCCGTGATGTGCTTGGACAGGACTGCGTTGATATCTCACAAGCAGTCGACTTATGAAGCGATCATTTACACTAATGATACATATGGATTGCATTGCTGTTGTTGCGAATGATGTACTAGTGCCTGCGAGCTGGTGATGATTGAGTGTGATACTTTGCTGTGCTGTTGAAACACTGAGTCGGTCACGCTGGTGACGGAAGATATTTGTCCTGCAATGCGATTGACACCCATTTGAGGCCAGCCCGCTGTCAGCTTGATGCAAAGTGAATGAGGCATATTAGACGCACACGCTCTCTGCCAGTTTACCGCCTTTTTAAGTGGCATGTTGAGTTGATGCACTGTGCGTTGCGCTGCCAGTAAGCAAAGATAAGTGGCGAGAAAAGTGACAGTGTCAATAGTCGTAATCTTCTTGGGCAGGCAATGATGAACCTTACGCTCCTTGTCAGCGCAACATGCCTCCCAATATCTGCTAATAAAGTGAAGTGGAGATGTTTTTGAGGAACAGAAGGGAGAAGGGAAAAGAAACAATCAATAAAGCATTGGAAGATAACTACAGAATCGGTGTATGGTTTGAATATATTTGCCTCCTTCCAGACAGATTACTAAGAAAGAGGCTAGAGAAGGCCCATTTGTATGTAAATGCAGGATTGATTATATTTATTTGCAGGCTCATGGCCGGAGGATGTGCAGTGATCCCTCTTTTTTAGCCACAAGGCTTCTGTCTGGAGACCACAGAGTGTATCCATGGACTGGCTAAAAGGGAGGCCGAAAAAACTGATTTTATTGACTGTCCAGGCTGTTCGTCTTATGTTTTCTCTCTTCACATAGCTGCCGCCTGGTCACACTTCCAAACGTGGTGTTAATTAATAGCACACTTATTGTGTTCTGTTTTAACACATTTTGTGCCATAGTTAACTGTTTTAACCCCTTGAATGCAATGAGTTCAGATTTTTATTCCTTGCATGTACAGGCTGAAAAAGAAGGCCTGACTCGATGTTTAGGTCTCAGATGCAAAATGAACATTATACTGATAAAGATATGATGATTATAGTAAACGATGAACTGTAATACTCAGAAGGCACGTCATTCACCACATTCTAACAGAGTTTTCTTTGGATACTCATTCAGCACTCACAGTCATCAGATTCATCTACTCTGGGAAGGGAACTAAAGCACAACCAACAGAATGTTCTTCCACAATTGCCTGCAATTACATTTTCACACTGGAGAGACTCCAAATCCACAGAATTTACATAGTGTATGTTTAAAAGGTAGTTTTCAGAATTTCTGCACAATTCAGTCACTGAGACATAAACGCAGCCATTCAGAGTGGAAGCGTATTAAAAGTGTCATTTTGCCATTTATTATCCAAAAGCACCGGTGAACCTATGTGTCTTCTGAATTTTAATATGTAATGTTGATAAGTGATAAATCTGAAAAAAACGTTTTTATTCAGCACTATTTTGCCTTGTGTGTGACTCTCTGCCATGAAGAGATAAAAAATGCATTTGAAGCCAAAACCTTATTGTAAATGAATGTCTCGTGCATCAGGGAGTGTATTCAAAACATGCCATGTGATAACTTTCTATGAGGGCGCTTTTAGAAGCATTTGATTCCTATCACCCCCTTTTGTGAATAATTTTGACTTGATACATTTCTTTAGAATGGTGCATGTCATATCAAACCACTCAGAATGACTTTGTTTATCTTAATGACTTAATTATGCAAGAATTTGGAAAAGCTGGTGCAATTCCCCTTTAAGGCTAACTCATCTAGTTTGCATCATGTTCCATGTAATTACTGAGTGATAGGATATAGTAAGCCTGAAAAGAGAGTATATGAACGAGTTCATATATTTAGTGGTCAAAAGTAGCACAAAATGTGTTATCCATATGTCCACTTAAGGATACTCTATGTTGATTTTAAAACATTTTTGATGGGGGTGAACACAATGGCTAAAGGTGTTACATTTTTTCATAATGATTTTTCTCTGTAATATTATAATATTGCTTACTAATGTGTATTTCTACTGATCTTGACTGTAACAGCTATAAGTACTGTTTTATTTAGTGTATGTTTCTCTGTGTGCTACATGTGCATTTTCACCATTGTGTTTATGTTTCTGTGTTTATGTGTTTTTTCGTAGTGTGAATTCTACTGCTAAGTGTTTTTAATATATATTTTAACATCTGGCTAGATGTGATTGAACCTCTTGTTCTAGCTATGGCTCATTTACGGTTCTGTTGATGATAGAATAGAATTAACAACCATTTGTCACTGTGTTTGCACACTGTGAAATTAGACCTCTGCATTTAATCCATCCATGCAGTGAAACACCCACATACATGCACAGTAGTGAACAGTAGTGAACACACATACTAGGGGGCAGTGAGCACACTTGCCCAGAGCAGTGGGCAGCCCTATCCATGGTGCCCAGGGAGCAATTGGGGGTTAGGTGCCTTGCTCAAGGGCACTTCAGTCAGAGACTGTCAACATATGGGATCGAACCGGCAACCTTCCGGTCACAGGGCTGGTTCCCTAACCTCTGGCCCACGACTGCCCCCATATTAACAATGGGCACTGTTCTTGACAAATAAATAAAGAAATAACTGATGCTAGAACTAGAGCATTAAAAGGGAACTCCACAGATTTTTCTTGGTTTCTGCATAATGAAATAGTTAAGATGTGAACATAGTCATTCAGAGTGGTTTGGTGTGAAATGCTCCGTTCTAGATAAAGTTACAGAGTCAGAATTGTCTGAGGTTGTGGTCATAGGAACAAGGCCTCTAAAAGCTTAATACACTGCCTGATGTCTGAGACATTGTTTTTTGATAGTTTTGAGAAGACTGGTTTAAAAACATAACACAGGGCATTGTGACGCAACGTAATCCCCAAAGAAAACTTTTTTTTTCCCCCACTATTTCCACTATTTCACCATCAACATTTCTTATAAAAAAACTCAGAAAACACATGGATTCACTGGTGATTTTGGCTATATAAAATGGCTATATTTGTGTTGTAGTCATGGCGATGCTTGGTTCCTATCGCGGCCACTGTAAAGAGTCTCTACAGTGAATCATTTCAGACTGAACCACTCTGAATGACTCTGTTTACATTTTAGCAAATGAATTAAAGAGAATCTTTTAAAACATGTGGAATTCTCCTAAACACTCAGTCCACCTAAGGGTAGACATTCCAGTGTTCTCCTTCTCAGTACCAATTATGAACAGATTCTATTCCCTGTGTAATAATTTGAGTACATTTCTGTATGTTATATATTTATAATCTTACTGATTCCACTAGAATATGGGTAAGAGATTCAATGTTGAACCAGAAGGTGATTAATGTGTAACACACGGTACGATTTGATGCAAGAACAGTCATATATAACACTCAGAGTAAACTATACAATAATACATGAAGCATTTTTTCAAATTATTTCAAATTTATTTCAGAAAAAAGGTCCTATAAATATAGATATATGTGTCATGTACAGAATGTATAGTGAATATATTGTAATGCTATAATGTAACATTAAAGAGTTTAATCTGGTAAAACTGGGATCATTTTAAAAAACCCTATATTTCCCATATTTAGTTCGTACATCAGTCAGTGCCACTGGCCCTGTCTGTTCCAGCCTATATTTAGCCGTGGTCATAACCTGTAGACCTCAGCGGCCATGAAGGCAGCTCACTCTCAGTGTCAGTCCTGGAAGCTCGCACCCAACCGCTCTCCAGAACATTCTAATTACCAGTCCTTCTTTATTATGTATGCCATGTCATTGTGAAAGCGGGAGAGCGAGAGAGAGGGAGAGAGAAGGAAAAAAGGGGGCGAAATAGGAGGGGAAAAAAACTTCAAGCGGTGTGGACCAATTCTGTAATTTCTTAATCACTTTTTTGGCAACCTTTTGCATGTGCCGGGGTTAATACCATAAATTGAATGTTACTTTGGTTCCCCCCTAAATAGGCTATCATGCCACTGCTTCGGTGCTTAGCGAAATCTATTATTGCAATTTGCATAGGCCTTTTTAGTGCACAGATCCTACAAAGGCTAGAAGAACAAAGAGCTCATGAGGGAGAAAATAGGACAGAAATGATCCAGCGTGGGCTTCAAGTGTGACGTCAGCTCCCTAATGAAATCTTTTGACTGCGACCA
Organism: Pygocentrus nattereri; assembly: GCF_015220715.1. Lineage (NCBI taxonomy): Eukaryota > Metazoa > Chordata > Actinopteri > Characiformes > Serrasalmidae > Pygocentrus > Pygocentrus nattereri. The sequence goes on from NC_051211.1 coordinate 41,831,575, forward strand.
TGGCAAATGGTGGAATTCATATCTGACACTTAATGGTTTGCATAGAAATTAGAAAGCCCCCCTGTCACTTGATGTCCCTGATTAATTTACAGCACTTTTGTTATGTTGGCATCACTGAAAATAAATTTTCTGGATGGAGATAGTGGAGTCTGGTAGGGTGTATGTGTGTGTGTGTGTGTCAGTGCGGTGGGGGGGGGGTGTTGGGGGGGGTTGGTGGTGATGGGTGGAGATGGGTGGATTATGAGTAAAAAAAAATGCAATTTAAAAAAATGAAGAAGCAAGACAGGATTAAATAAAACACCTAATTGCCAGAAAAGTCACCAAGCACAAGGCTGCATGCCATTTGGGAGAGCTGGCCACTTGATTTTCTATGAAAATTAATCGGCTATCAAACAATCTTCGTCTGCCGAGGATGATTATAAAGCAGCAGAGAGGGAGAATGCCCTTTGTGTAGGTGAAATGTGTCGGCGACTGTCATCGTAATATACCTCAGTGAAATGAAGGTTAATTCTGATGTACAGCCTGCATGGCAGTCATTATCAGCGAATCATGAAAATAAATTAAGCCACTGAAATAGATACGTCCTCCTCGCGCGCGCGGCAGGGGATCCAGTGAGGGATGGACGGATGAACTTTACAGATTATTATTGGAAAATAGTGCCGAATTCAATTAATGCACCTAAAAGACACCTTTATAGAGGGCAGCCATAATTTAAATGACAGCAGGGTGTAATTTTGCTTGTTATAAGTCAAATTTGCAGAGTTTCATCTTCCACATTTTTCATTTTTTCCCCCATTCTTTTCACAGCCGTTCCCCCCCACTTTTTTTTGTTCTTCTTCCCTGTCATTAGGACGGCTTCCTGAAAAGAGTGATCTCTCTTCATTCTCGCTGTTCCGTCTTGACTGAGACATGGGACGCATCTGAGAAAGCGGAAAAAATTAAAAGGTGATGCTTGTGTATGTGGGGGTCTTTTTGTCTTTTTTTGAGCTGTAATCCCCCATGGCAGACTCCACATGTGCTGGTACCGTTTCAGCCCCAGTCAAATGAAATGAAGTCTGTCTGTGCATGTGTGTGTGTG
>NC_051211.1:41835152-41892652 GCF_015220715.1 Pygocentrus nattereri
TGCTATTTTCTTTCTGCTTTGTTTTCCCACGTCTACAAAAAGTGTGTAAGACATTCAGATGACACTTTTTGGACTTCTTAGTGCGAATCATTCAGGAAACAATTCAAAGCACTGAATATGAATGGAGTGATTTAGCCTGTGAGCCACCATCCTGCCTGTTTAGCCTGTTGTGTTTTACCTTAGACGTTAAGTCGCCTGCCCCTCGGTTTAAACAGAACTAGGTCATCACTTCACTTGTCTGTATGAGCAGCATAAGCGTCCATTCACAGCTTAACATAGAATTCAGTCATTATGAAGCATTCCTAGGTGTGTGTATGTGGAGTAACTTCAAACGCGGCTCAGTCAGTCAGATTTTATGACCGTAACTCTATTATTTATTCTTATGGTTACGTCATAATGATACTAATGGCCCATATTACATCATTTGACAGTGATTTTTTTTTTTGTAGTTGCCTATTATTTACACCCGTACACATGTACAGACAGACGGGTTTTTCTCTCGTTTTATTGTTTTTGAGCCGGACACCGCGCGGAGTGTAATAGAGCTGCTCTTGCCACAGGCTGATGAGCAAGAAGGCTTGCTGGGGGCTGGCGCGCGCAGGGGTGTTAACGCGCACGGTTATGGATCGATGTTTTACTCCGCTTCCCCGGGCTCGCGCTACCGCTCCTCGCAGAGCGCGCCTTTTGTGTGGGCTCGAGCCCAGCAGCCGGCAACAAGCTGTTTACACACCGCTTTCGGAGCCGCCGGGCCTTGAACTGGGCTCCACCTCACAGCGGAGGCACCTTTGATGCGGCTAATCTAAAGCTAAACTCCTCTCTCTCCCTCTCTCTCTGCTCCGCCATGGCTCCTCAGCTACGGGCTCGAGCTCGTCTGACATGTGCGTTTGGGTTTTTTTCTGTTCTGTTCTTTATTCTGATGGCGCTCAGTGTCGGGGAGGGTCTCTGTTCCCGCCCCCTCCTCAGTACTTCATTATTAGCAAGGCTTAATCATTAGCTATTAGCATGGAGCCTGGCTGAGGGCTCTGGCACTTGGGGGGGGGGGGGTTGACAGTTCAGGGCTGTTCAGTAGGTTCAGTGTTGCTGATCGAACTAGGGGGGGTTACTTGTGGTCAGTCAAAACGTCTCACCTGCAAAGATAATGTTTAAACCCAAGGATCAGCTTGGGTTTAAACGTACAGTACTGCTGAAAAGTCAGAGACCACCTTTTACTTCATTTCCTTTTTAGACAAAATGGCTGTTAAGTTGTCAGAGGGAAAAAAAGGCATGAAGCATATATTTAGCAAAAAGTTTATATACTTTTAATATTTTTGTCTCCACCTGCCTTTTTTACAGCCTCCATTTCCAGATAGCTTCGTTTCAAAGAAGTCTACAGGCATCGTTTTCCATTTTTCCTGTACACATCTCCAGAATTCAGTCTTAGAAGTTGGTTGCATTTTCTGCTTCTCTTGAACAAAGTAATCCCAAATGCATTCAGTGGTGTTAACCGTGTTAAGCTGGTCTGGACTTTGGGGTGGCCAGTCCATTGTTCTGAGAACACCAGCAGCTTCTTTGTTTGATTTGCATATTTGGTTAATTTATGTCTTGGCGGCTACACGTCCTTTCAGACTTATAGAGTCTTCTCACAGTGGAAGGATGGACAGAAACACCTGTGGATGTTTTTTCAGATCTGAAGCAAGAGTGGAGCTTGGTTTTGTCCTTTCTCTCTCAAAGAGGAAAGCTTTGAGTGCTGTTTATCTGATGGGGACAGTTTTGGTTGTCTAGCAGGTCTTGCATGGTTGTTAAGAGTTCCATTTTCCTTATGTGAATAGGTTTATTTATACCTTCTCTGAAATGTCTCCTGAATATCTCCTCCTCAGAAATATCTCCTGAATATCTCCTTCTCAGAAATATCTCCTGTAAATGCCTGTAAGACTTATACTTAATAGATGTTTTGACTGGAAATGAAATATATGTCTGTCTGTGGCTTTTGCATGGGTTCTAATTTACCCTTTACCTTAACTGGTGATCAGTCAAGACATGTTTTGTCTGAAATTTGCTTCTTTAGTTTTTCACAAGAACTACAAGGCTAATGTGCGCATATAGCTTATAAATGCCTAAATCATCATGTTTTTCAGTAGAACCCAAATACACTTGCTTATGTGGATTCTGTCATGTATACTGCTCTCTATACAGCAGTGGGAGTGGGAAATCTGAATGGTGTCTCTTTTGTCAGACATATGTTTTATAGATATTTTCACTTTAGCAAACGCTTTGACCCAGGTGGTCAGTCAAAAAGAAATCTTACCTATAAAGTAATGCTTAGGGTGAGGCTTACGAAGACCAAGTGCAGAAGCTCCAGATGTTGAGAGTTGGTGCTAAAACAAGATGGATGAGAGAGAGGGAGAGAGAGAGAGTGAATGAGAGAGAGAGAGAGAGGCCAGGCAGAAACATCTGTCAGCACTCAGTGTGCTGTGATGAGGAGACGGGCTGGTATGCAGCAGCCCAGCCCAGGAATCAGTGGGGCCGGTGAACTTGGCAGTGCTGCGTTGTTTATTTGGCCTGACCCAGCGTTCGCCGGGAGGTTACAGCAGCCGCTCACTGAAAGGGGCTTTTGTCCTCCGGCAGAAATCTGTTACAAATATTTACCATGGGGGGAATGCAAGGACCTGGGCCTCCGCCAGCCAGACAGGGGCTATAAAATTCACTGCACATTCTTGAATTAGTCCGCTTTCAAACGGCACTAAATTTATACTCTCCTTTTATTAATGAGATCACGCTGTCACTGGTTATTAGCCATTTAGGCCGTCAACGTATGGATCTCGAGATCTCTTTCATGTGAGAACGGAGAGAGCTGTGCAATAATTTAACACCACTAGAGAGGAAGTACATATGTGCATTTTTAACCTCTGGACACGAGTGAAATTTTAATGTTTGCTGGCCATTTGTTTGAAGTGAAGCCTCCACTCCCACCAAGTTTGAACACTGAACATGTTTTATTGTTTTGTAGATTTTCTGGGTGAGTCTCTACAGTAATTTCATTTAATGCACATTTTCTATTTATTTGCTGAGTTTAACAAAGTGGGAAAAATACAGGATATTCAATATTTCAATATTTCATACTTACAGGCGACATTTTGTTTTTTATTGTTTTGCCCCCCCCCCCCCCCGTATGTTAGATTCAACAAATAAACATTAATTGTGCAGTAAATTGTGGTCTCTAGGGGCCGTGTTATTTGACCAGGGATGCTGACACATTTGCATGTGACTGTAATTGAAAGTAAACATTAGAGATTGTTATGCTGTACTGCACAACTAAAGTCAGTGATACACATATCATTTCAAATGTTTAGGTCTGTTTACACAATTTAATAATAAAATTTAATTACAACTGGGTAGACTGTTTACATAGATACTCATAGATATCTGAATAGTAAACAGCTCTATTGCTGGTGTTTTCATATTTCTTTCAATTTGTGGTATAAGGAAAATCAAGAGATTCAATAAAAAAAGTCTTATTAGTGTATCTGCAGTGAAATAACTTCAATGTATTTTTAAAACATTTTTAGTAATTTTAACAAAACTGTAATATCACCGAAAGCCATGATCATTTCATCACTGAAACTCTCATACCGTTCCATCCCTAATCGCATCCCTCTTTACATTCTCTGCTCCTTTGGGCTCAGGTTTGGGTCAGTGGGAACAAATGCACTTTCAAACGCTGCATAATTTCACACAGGGAATCTTGCACCACCCCCATCTATATGCATTTCCCTGAAAAATTCCACACCACGATATGACTTGAATACATCTGCCTTAACCGGCAAGCGTGCCTTTTACCCTCGCAGCCGGACCTTGCCAACAGCCTCCCGCTCACATTGACATGCAACAAAGCTAATGGTGCCCAATACAGGAGGGCCTAATCTCGACTAACTGACAAGATTTAAATTGAGGAGACATCTTCCGCTGATTAGCTCCCACACCCACAATTATCCAACTGGGGTGTCAAGCAAGGTTTAACATCTCCACTGATTCCGCTCTCTGGAGAGATCTGGGAGGAAACGCAATCGCTTTTAATAACTGCTGCCTCCTCCAGCAGCCTGCTCCCTCTGCTGCACCGTTCCCAGCCATTCAGGCTCCCTTCAAAATTAACCTTTCCAGCGAAAATATAATTTCGCACAAAATGAACCACCGAGCCATTTTTTCCCCCCACTCTCTCTTCCACCTCTCTCTCTCTCTCTCTCTCATTCTTCCCCTCTCACTTTTCTATCTCTCTCTCTCTCCTCCGAATAATTTATTTAAATTGCCCAACTCAGAACAGCGGAGCAATCTGCAGCCCCTGAGTGGACCCCCTGAATTCAGATTTTATTCTGGAAACGGAGAAGAAGTTTATGTACCTGCCTGTCTCCTGACAAATAAGGGACACTCTCCGGTTCCTCCAGGATGTGGCCTGTTCTTGTGGCACGGCTTGTTAAAATTCAGCTGATCTGAATATTTTTAGTAAATAAGATTTTATGGGCACTCGTGTTGTGGAGAACACACTCCTGCATACACAGTGACTTGGGTGGTGTACACCACTTGTGACTTTGTGACCCCATCCCGGTCGTCCCAGGCCTGGCCATCACCCAGGAGGTCATGCCGTATGACAGACGTTTCGGATAATTTGGAGCTCGGGCTTCCTCTCCGAAGCTCTCTCAACATCAGTGCGGGTTAAAGCTCCACTCAATCAAGCCTGTTTCCCTCTGCACTAATGAACTGTGTTTTTTTCCCGATAGTGATGAAACCAGGCCACAAAGCAAAGCCATGAATTATTTACTGTTTAGCTTTACTAATTGATCTGTTTGGGGAGTGGGGATAAAAGTGCAGGTGCATTCCTCAGATCACAATGCTTTCATATGGCATTTATCCACAAGTCACAGCGCAGTCCCACAAGGTGCATAATGAACTAAACAAGATCAAATAATTATCACCAGGGACTCGCTGAGCTCCCCCTACAAACAGCGGAATTTACCTTGTCACACAACAAAGTTAAAGCAGTTTTTTCCAGGCTCAGCTTGTAAGAACAGTGTCGTATTTAGATTTGCTTTAATGGTGTTGGAGAAAAAAGAAACCAGTGCAAAAGTAGGCTAACTCTACATGTGCACAAATCTTGGCCCTGTGATTGTGAAGGAGCAGAGGCTGATTGTGTTTCTTCCCTCTTACGTAGATGTGCCTTCTTTATCTGTTTCAGTGGATTGGGTTCGGACTGTGAGCCAGATTACAGCAAACGTTGTCAAAAGCATAATTAAGGACTTAAATTCATGCAGATGGGATGAGCTATTTTTGAATCATCTTTTGTCAGAGAGGTGTGATTGTGAATAAATTAGCCAGATTACTGAGGCCCAATAAATGAAAACAAATTGAAGTGGAAAAAAATGGAATATGTGAAATGCAGCTGATTATATGGTCGTGTGCGAAAGTTTGAACACCCTTGGTCAAATTACGTTTTGTTGATTTCTATGTGAAAATAAGTCAACACATCCTCTACAGAGGGCACAGTTAATTATGGCAATTTTCTGTAAATCTTAGTGTGCAACATTTATTCATTTCCTGAATTCAATATATTGGGAACAAATATGCGCCATAACTTTTGTGTTATGTTTTTTTTTTCTAATATCAAAATGTGCGGATGTTCTCTATAGAGGATGTGTGAACTTATTTTCAGAAACGCAATAAAATATGTCGTTTGGTCAGGGTCACTCAAGCTTTTACAAATTTATTCAAAACACATTTCATACTTTACAATGACTTGGACTTTAAAGTAACATCCCTTAGCTTTGAGTGACTCTACACAAATTTATGTTTATTGTATTAAAACAAACCATTGAACATTTCCATTTTGTCACTGTCAATACAATTATAACACTACTGATACTTACATTACATTACATTACATTACATTAACGGCATTTGGCTGACGCTCTTATCCAGAGCAACTTAACCAAATGTTTTGGCAGTTAACGCATCTTTAAACTGTTGTACACACATGAAAACATGTTATTTTACACTAAACCACAAAAACGTTTAATTAGCTGCAGAAAATGTTTGACAACTATTAATGTTACACACTCATTTTCAGAGTTTAGGACACATTTACTTCAAAACCAGTTGGATCTAACTGCTCACCATGTGACCCAGAGGGACATGGATGCAGTCACACTTCCTGATCCAAAATCCAGGGGTGTCGTTACAATAAGGCTCCGCCCATGGCCTTTTTTTTAATAAGGTTTTTTGTGATACTTGTGATGAATCTAAATCTTTCAATTTCACTTTGAATGAAATAAAAAGATTTAAAAAACTGATTAAAGATGATTAAAAAATCTAAACCCTTCAGTCTAGTTTGAATCTACCACGTCTGTAGGTTTCACAAGTCTGCTAAGTACTAATTCTAGAGTGGATTACCTGCTATAATTTGCTGAACCCACACGTCCTTCAGTAACAGTGAGATGTAAAATGTAATGTAACAACTAAAACAGGTAATAGAAAACAGCACTTCTATTTTTTCTCTGGTTTTGTGACCTGAAAACAAGGCTAAGAGCTAATTGACCCAACTTCCTAATCCTCAAGTTCATAACAAGACCGCTCAAATCCACAACAATTCAGTGTATATTCCCTCACATACACTATCTTTTGGAATTGCCATTGATAACAAGTGTCATCCCAAATTACATTATATGCCATAGCCATACATATGTGTTCTTATCATTCGGAAATATGGCACCTGTCACATAACGCTGATGTAAATGTCTCTGCGATAATGTTTCAATCCAGGCTATTTGGGGTAATTTGGGGATACTTTATGCCATGTGAATCAGCCAGTCAAATGACACACAAATTACATTAGCAGACCTCCTCTGGTAAAACTAATCCAGCATGAATAGGGCTTTAGTATTATTGTCACAAGTTGAAATGTAGGGGTTATGGTTTGAACAGCCACCTGCCAATTGAAAGTACTGTATAAATAAAGATTTGGAATATATTTAGCTTATTACTACCTCAATTAATGCCTTTGGTTTAAATAGATCATAACATAATCCTTGCAAATATCAAAGTAATTTGATAATTTTGTGATTATTTGAGTATACACAATAAAATAGATCAGTACATTCTACAATATTCTTTCAACTGACTGTATGTAAGAGTGTGTGTGAGGGAAGTTTGAGAATACGTCAGCGTGTATGATTTGTCCATTGTAAGTCGATGTTTATACAGCTTAACTGGCATCCTCCAATGTCTCGCTAATGTGTTCCAAGGTCAGGCATTAAGCCGTTTTTTCCTGATCGGGATATTTTCCACTGTACCAGGCTTTCTGTGCTTTCCGGCTATTAGCACCCACCTCTAAGCCATTCAGCGCGTTAATTTTAGAGGGAGGGGGGAGCCGAGATATGAGTTCCTCTCTAGCAGTGCAACACCGAGGGGGATTAATATGAAATAGGATACATTTCGGTGCGGTAAGACAAGGTCTTAAAGAAAGAGGATGAGGGAAATTATGTATCGAGATATTCATCTCTGCTTGCTCATGGATGAAAAATACTGCACTGGAGGAGGAGGAGGAGGCCCTGCTTCTCCAGATGCACTCCCCACTGTTTTAAAACATTAATAACTTCATCGATTTAGCCTACTTTGTATTCATTAACTAGTTTACAATCCATAATTGTGTCTGTTATAAGCTGAGATAGAAGCACCATATGAGAGAAATGTTTTATATCTTCACTAGCTTGCTATTATGTAAATTAGCAAGGTCTTTAGAAAATGTAAAGGAAAAGGATCCTAAGTATTGCTTCAAATGTGAAATTTTGGGCGTTCTCCAAGCTTGCCCGAGCACAAAACTACATGACATAAAAGTTAATGTTATCATTCATTTTGTTTTGGTCACTGGTTTTCTCCCAACAAAACAATAGAAAACCCAGATATAATTGTGAATAAAAGTGTGAAATGACTACGTATGTTTGACTAAGGTATAACTATTCAAAAATGTATATTCAATAGTTAACTAAGCAGAACAAATTATTTCTTTTTTTATGTAAAATTTGGACATGAATGGGTTAATGGTGTGTGCATTTATCTGGCTGAATTCAGTTTTCCTTTTCTCCACATGTAGATTGCATTAGATTGACTTATCCCTCCTACCCCAAATTTAGATTTGGAGTGCAACCTCCTTTCCTTTGACAACTGTCTCTTTATCTGGCAGGGAAGAGGAGTGGGCTTAGCTGCCGTGTGTTCACCAAATATAGTAATCTCTGTTAGCGTGCGGTGATATAACCAGTACAATAGACTGTCATAATTATAGCCTCGTCCTGATATTAAACCAGACAGATCTATTTCCAAAGCTGAAGCCCAAGCTTAAACAAACCCTGGCTGTCAGTTACGGGGCCATTCTTATTTTTGCAGAGTTGAGCGCATCTGCATATGCATTATTTGTGGAAGAAATAAGTCACTTAAGCAGTTTAACCCAAACATGCGACCAGATATTAGCAGGAGACAGGCCTCTCATCAGAGGCCACCGTTTGAAGTCTAAGGAACACATACCAATGGGCCCCAGGTAGCTGCAGCTGTCTCAGGGAACTTACTATTTCAGAGCTAGAACAAAGAGCTCTGTGTTAGCAGCTATCATTTGCCATCTCTCTCTCTGCCCCTCTGTCTCTGTCTCTCTCTCTCTCTGTTCTGTTTCAGATCACCTGCTTTACCTCGCTGAAGGACAGTACTGATGATAGATGTTAAATGTGTGGAAAAAAAAGCAATGGATTGTTGACCCAGCCTGTGCTAATGAACATTTGTGTGTGTGTGTGTGTGCTAGACACACATTTGTGTGATTATTCTGCCTCTTCACAAGATTTATTTCATTCATAATAGATTTGCGGAAACTCTGGCTTGTGTCTTTTCTGACAGTTTTAGGTTCCTTTTTCCTCTCTTCTCTCACTGAAATGGCCTTAATTTTTCCTACGACTCCACAGTCTTCGATCCCACATCCTATTCACAGTGTCACTGCTGCAAGGAGCTCGGGAAACATGATGGATTTTGTTGTGTAGCAATATAAACACTAAGGCATTCTGATCCTCTCAGTTGGGGCTATACTTTTTGAGCATATAGCACTGGTACTATGAACATTCCACAGTGTTGTATCACTGAAATAAAAGCACGTAATGATAATTATAAAAGGTACAATTTGTCATTTTAACTGTGAAAAATGGTATGCAAGAGTTTGTGCATTTTGTGAAAAAAAAACAAGAAATAATTTTCTCAACAATAATGAGATGAAACCCACAGCAGTAGGACTTTTTGTATGGTTTTTGGTAAAGATTTCAAAACAGGACCCCAAAATCATGTATTACCAAAAGGTAAAGCTCAAGTTCATAGGATATGGGAGTTTTAACCTAATGAGTTAATACTAAAAAGGTATGCAGGCTAAAGATATCAAAGTCAGTAGGCACAGCAGGCCTCTGCTTCTGAATCCAAAGACTTTTTTGGGGTTGACTAATTTGCTTCAGTAGGCAAATGGTAAAATTCCATATCTTGGGCAATTGGGAAAGGATGTTTAATATTGCATACATTATGTAGTGAGGGAGTTCTTTCGCATGCATGCAGCTGTGATCCTTTTTGGGTTCGCATTGTACATCCTTGGCCTAAACTGGTATTCATTTTCCAACTGCATCATTTTTGGAACATTTCACAGTATTAGTAAAATTGGTTTACTGATTAGAAAAGATCTAATAAAAGGGGCAGAGCTTGCCATTTCAGTTTATGGGTGCAAACATGCACATAACTCACCAAAAGTGCTGGTGACATCAAGAGAGATGACTAGTCAATTCTCAAAGCAGTGCGACAGCATTTACACATACATATTTGCACCTTATGTGCATATACATTTACAAGCAGAATGGAGATTCAGACATTTTACCCTTCCATGTTCATGACAGTGTGCTCTTAGCTAAATAAACCACTTTCAGTGAGCTTTTCACAAAGCTTCCATTCTTTACTCATGCTTGGTTATTGCTGGTACGAGCCTGGAATGGCTTTTCAGTGGTGGTACACAAGAGACCCGCTGAAATTCTTAGCAAATGTTGAAGAAATAAATCCAAAATTTCAGAAAAGAATAAACAAAACTTTGTAATATGCAAGTGAAGGCAAATAAAGAATACTGTGATCTCTCTGCAGCCTAATAGCACTCCAAAAGGCTCATCAAATAGATAGAAATAAAACAGTGGCATTATTTCTGTACTGCAGGGTATGCTGATGTATAATTCCAAGTATTTTAAGTGTGTATGTCTTGCTAAATACTTCCATTGTTAGCTGAGCTAGCTTTCAAATCTTCCTTTTCTATGTTTTTTGGTCTCCCACTATAATGTTTTAAAACGTCCCATATTATTCCAAACAGTTGTCTTTTTTAATGCCCTGTTATCATACAGTAGTCGCATACTGTGCTTTTCTCAGGTCAGAAAAAAACATCATATTTAGCTTCTCTCCTCATTGTTTCAGCACACAATAACAAACCTGCCCGTATTCATGGTCAGTGCACTGCGTAGCTACTAGGGTGTCATGTTAATGTAATGATGAGCCAAAAATGTGTTACTGCATTGCTTTATAGATGTTTTAGAAACGTTTAAACTGCTTTCTGTAGCAAGCTAATATATAAAAGCTCTCATGCAAACTATACTTTCAAAAAGTGGTGGGGACAAATCAGTTTCAAGAGGTTTTAGGAAGATCAGAGCCGTCATGCAATAAAAATGGTCACCACCTGCGTAAAAAGGTATGTGGGTAACACATTGCTTGGAACTTTCTAGATAACACTGACATAACCATGCATTATATCAGATGCTGTCATGAGTTGTCATGTTAGATTTATGTAATATAACAGTGCCATGTTATTATTATAGTTAACTGTCAGAAGTTAACAGAACTTATAATCTTTAAGGCTAACTAGAATACGCTCAGTAAAAATTAACATGTGACATAAACTGTTATGACGTCATACATTATGCCATCTTCCATGACAATTACAGGTAATGGTAACATGACGCTGTTGTATTAGTCAGCAAAATATGTCATGACCGCTTTTGACATCTACCATATGTTTATGGCATGGTTATGTCAGTGTTAGTTAGGTAGCAGGGTTTAAACCATGTCACCAGCATACGTACAATTGTTTGTAAAAGTTTGAATACCCTTGGTCAAATTCCATGTGTTGTACATATTTTATATTTCATAAGTGAAAACAAGTGAACACATCCTCTACACCAATCTGTTAAATTCAGCAAATAAACAGTAATTGTACATTAAAACATGCAGAAGCTGCTGTTAGCTTTTGTCAAAATATATTTATTCAGTGTTCAAAATCGAGCCCTATTACTGTGTCCAGAGACTCACACTGAAGATCCGCTATAGGCTAATGAATGCTAGTCTCTGCTAAATACATGTAATGTTCCCTGATTGTAACCATCGTCTTAGTGATGTAGCTGCATGAGCTCCTTCAGCCGTGCGCAGAACTAAACAGAACAGCATAGCTGCATCAGGTGGCAGGCCCCAGCACCCCACTGCCAGCGCTACCACTTAGCCCTGCTTATTTGGATGCACTCGAGGACACAATGGAAGTGCATTACTCGCCCTCCAGCCTCGCAGCAGCTGTAATTTCATAGCAGTTACTGCATGCATCCTACTTGACACACAATTCACTCTCTCCGGGAGGAGAGCCAAATAATGGGATTTAGCCCGGCTGCTACAGCGAGCATGCCACCGCTCCCCTAATTACCCTATCCAGACATGAGCCCCTGCACTGTCAGCCCTGCATCAGCCCACATCAGCACCTAACGCCCCACTCCACCACTGAGAGGTCAAATCTGTTTTTCGGAGCAAAATGGATTAATGGATTGATATTTCCGAGCCCTCTCTAGCTTTTTTTGGCAACTTTAGGCTGGACTACAAGTCATTTTATCCCTCCCGACGGATGATGCATGGATCCAGGATTGCTTACTATATGACACATGTAATGGTATAGGAAGCAATGGACAATGAGTTGGTATGTGTAAATAAAAAAGGAACATTTTACAGGCTTTATCTGCGCTATTTCTTGCTGTGGACATTTTTGTCCCGTCATACAGTGCAACCTCTGCATTCAATCCTACACGTCCTCTCATGCATGACATAAAGCAGACAGCGAATATACCACAACTGGGCAGAATGTAGAAAATATAACATATGAATATGAATGAAAGTCAAATAAAACAGAATAAAAATGAAACTTTGAAAATTCAGCTTCGAATGTGGAGTGTCTGGCTGTACATGCATTAATTTATGCAGGTTGTCTGTACGGCTTTAATTATTACAGCCGGCAGCCTCCCTATAATGGCCACAGTGCTGTCTGCAGTGGAGCTGTCAAAAACATGCTGGAACAATTTCATCTGCTCCTGAAAGGGAATGCTCCCATGCTCTCTAATCAGCCATTGGGGTATTATTGGCTTGTTTATTTAGTGATAGGGGGAGCGGTAATGTTGCAGCAGGCCTTTGTTCCCTCCCTATGACTGTCACACGGCATCCGAGGAAAAAGATAGGGTCAAATAATTAACCAAATTAATGAGTTTATTCTGGGAGCAACCAAACACAGGGAGAGATGAAAACCGATACCTCTGTGAAAACATGAGACGCTTTTGCTTTGTGTTTGGGGAAGGGAACACACATCTCATTAAGCCCGGGAGCTGTTGAGAGTTATCAATTTAATTGCAAACTCTATTAAAAAGTGTTGCGCCATTAGAATGAGCGTAGGGTTCACTGATCAATAGTGGAATATGAAGGCTTAATGCTATTGTCATAATTGTTTTCTCTTTTTTTTCCCTTCACTCACTCAGATCAATAAGCGGATGAAGAAATAAACAGAAATTGAGCTCAGCGCTGCAAATTAGTGTGGGAAGATACTGGTGTTTTGCTAATTTGCAGTACATCCAGTTGGTATAAACTGTGCATAAGTACAGAACCCTCACCCCATGAACCTGCCTAAGAGTGGCTCTGTTTGATGCCGGACGCTGAAATGGCAGGCCTTTAATGAGGAGCCGTTTTGGCTCCTAGGCTGGTTGCTTTGGGCTTCATTAGCTTTCCCAGCACCATAAACTAACTGTCATATTCATTCCCCCCACAAACCCACCATCCTAAGCATGACACCACAATGCTGCAGCATTGCTATGAGGGTGTGTGCCATATGCGTGTGGTTTTGTACATGTGGACACTACGGACACGTATAATTATCTCAGGACAGGAAGTGGTGCAATGCAGGATGGGGCTGACCATGATGAATGGTGACCCTCACCAGGTTAATATGGCCCCTGTGGTGTAAGGGGGCAGATCAGGAAATGAGGGCTTTTTAGAGGACATCGTCATTAGGTCACGGCAGGAGTCCCCTCTTCTTCTCCAGAAGAACAGAACAGGTGTCAACCAGCAGAAGAATGACCTCGCTTTGCAGAGTAGCTACCACTATAGCTCAGGCCATAATAGTTGTATAGCCCATAAACCCCCATAATCTCTCTCTCTCGCTGTCTCTCTCACTCATTTTCTGTTTAACACCCACCACCACCACCACCCCCCCGCCCCCTTCACCACCACACACCCCACCCTGTCACGAGCAGACAATAAATATCATGTCACCAGGATGGCGATGCTCCTTCATGGAACACTGGCTGTTTATTAGCGACGGGGCTAACTCTAAGAGAAATGCTAACAACGTTCATTAATGGGCCGCATCCGGGCCTGATGAGGCATGTCAGCGCGAGGCCCCGGCAACATCAGTGGCATATAATGGCACCCAGTAAACGGGGGGCCGTAATTGTTCGTCCAAATTGTACAGTGAGGCCGTCCGAGGACTGACAGTGACAGAGCAATTATGGCAAGCCAAGCGGGCTGTGTCAAATTAGCGCCTCTGACGAGCTCTCATTTCTCCCGCCCCGCTGACGGATACGAGTGATAGCTACTTGATTGTGAGTGATAGGCGAGACGCGGCAGCCCGTGCGCCCACACGCTGATTTGTCAATTGGGCCGGCGCTTGAGCAGGCCATGTCAGGCCCTGTGTATTGAGATGTTGCGGGTGGGGGTGAGTCGGTGGCTGACCTGACCGGGGGAAAGTCTTTCACTGCGAAGGTCATCAGTCACTGTTCCTGTCAGCCAGAGATCGCGTGGCTCACAGCCATAATTACATTTGACTGGAAGGAGGGAGATGTCTTCTTTTGTGGGCCCTACAATGACTGCATAATTTATAATTGACTGCAGTTAGGCAAGTCAGAACGTAGGGCCTTTGTTTCGAAGCATTCTAGTTCGTTAGCAGCTCGTAAAACCTTTATGACGCAACAGTGCGATTCTTAGACAGCTTATGGATCCAAGCAAATGTCCGCACACCTTTTAAGTCAAGTGGATGGAAAGTACAGTTCAATTAGATGGTGGGATTCGTCACACTAGCTCACTCCTAAAGAGATTTAGCTTTTTACTGTAGTACACAGAGTTCTCGACAGTGTTCTCGAATGCACTTGTGCTGTTTTCAGTGCACCTAATTAAGTTGCTTTTTTTCCCTACATGAAGGACTTCCTAATGTTGATGTGTGTTGATTGTCTTCCTACTTAAATAGTTTTTCACTGTTCCACCTTCTCGTCATTATTATGTGCATAAATTAAGGCCTTAGATTTACTTATAGATTGAATGATTATTCGTTTGAACCTGTGTTTTCATGTGAAAAGCACATTTGCGTTGCAGGCCTGTTCTCTATGTGTGTGCAGAAAGAGAGAGAGAGAGAGAGAGAGAGAGAGTGAGAGAGGGAGGGAAAGAGAGTGTGTCTGTGTGTATTTGCATTTGCATGTCTTAGTTTGAGTCTAAGTATATCAATCGTGTTTCTACCATTAATGTCACTTTCAGCTCATCACTCTCAAATTATGTTTAATAATGAATGGCTTTTGGGCATAAATGTTAATGCAGGATTGCGTCGAATTTTATGTCCTGGATGTGACATCATCTATTTAACTTCTTTCGGACTTGCATCCCACTTTTATACTGGCAGTAAAAGGAAAAAAAAGAAAAACGAAAGCCTTGCCCATAACTTCATACTCCAGCTCTTTTTACTTATCAAAACACAGTAATGACAAGCAAAAAAAGCAATGCGGCTCTTTTGCTTGAGTGATTAGTTTTCTCAAATGCAATGAGTTATGGCAACGTAAATGCTGTAAAATCAGTGGCCATGTTCCATTTTTGGTGCGCCAAAAATGTACTAGAAATCCAACAGCTTATTTCAGTTCAAGGTTAAGGTTTTAAAGGAGTTGATGATATATTTATATAAGACAGATGTAGTTCCAATGTAACATTTTGAAACAGGACATATTCTTCATCTCTCTAGTAGGATTTCATTGACGTTTCGGTGCTGTAAAAGTCTAAGCTCAAACTGTGTTTTCTGTGCTCAAAAATTCCATATGACAATCATAACCATTTCTCAACATATCTTCCTTTGTGCACTGAATGAAATTCGGGCCTCCAGATATGATGAAATAGCATGTGATCCGCTTGTTAGCTGGCGATATAATCCATGCTAAAGTGTTTAGATCAGTGTTGTCGTGGTTAGTGAGTGCGAGTGCGCTGCCTGAGGACAGAATTGTTGATCTTCACTTTGGAAATGTCCAAAACATTCTCTGTGCGGCCTGCATTTAAGCATCGCTGCTTATCCTCATGAAACGAGATGAGTATGCCAAAGTGGAGCGGCGTGGCCTTTAATTATTCACACTGTCCTCGGTGCAACCCTTCTAAAAGTGTCTTTCTTTATTCAGGTTTTCCTCGTCTAAAGCGCATGCCTGCTTTACACACTGGAGATGTTGACAGGGGGAGGTGGTGCTTGCTGACATGTTGGATTCACTTTGCCTTGGATGCTTGGATGCATGCAGCATGTATTGGGAATTTAGTCAAAGAGGCATGAAAGTCATCAGCTTTTAGCTCGCTTTGACTCATAAGTGTCTCCAAATGACTTTTTTCTTCCTCATTTTCACGCACTTCGCCAGTCATGAGAAAAAATAGCGGGGGGGAGGTGTGAAAATGGTGGAAGATACTAAAAATCTATTGTGTTCATTGAAACACATCCCTAGCTGGTGCAGTGCTGTTGAGTTTGTGTAAAATTCATGTTGCGTTGAATGATTGAAGTGAAGCAGCGCTGGAGCCGCTTTAATAAGAAATAGAACAGGTCCGCTGCTTGTTTGTCAGCTGTTTTGGAGGTGGCACCACGAGACTCTATGCCCTAATGAGACAGAGAGTCTTTGACAGGGACATTTATTTAATTCTCAGAGTCTCTCTCTTCTCTCCTTTTCTCTCCTCTCTCCTCCTGACAGGGGGCACCATGACACATGGGATTTGTTTCAGTGGCCGGGTGTTGTCAGGCGAGACAGGCAATAAGCAATCAAAGTGGCGTGAGCGGCTGAAACAATGGAACGGGGGCCTTCTTCTGGAGGTGCGACGCGCCGAGCCTTGCATGTATAATTAAGCAAGAGAAAGAGCCAAGGCCACTTAATCTTCCCCCTAATGGCGATTCTCTCCATCACCGGCTTCCTCTGGGGGGCATACCCCATAGACCGCTCCTCGGGTCATCGGTGTCCCCCAGTTGTCATTGGAGAATCTTTTTTATCAGCCTGAGAGGTGTTTGCTTGCGATCTGGCATTAATCCATTCATCATCGCTTTGTTCCTTTAAGAATTCATAGGGCAGACCAAGGGTCCATCGCGCGGGCGATTTATCATCTGCGCAAAAAAGAAGAAAGAGATATACGGGGCCGAGATGCATATTTCACGCACTTGCGCATGCGTACACTCACCATGCAAAACCTCTGGGTTTTTTTCAACCCCACGTCCTTTTCTCACTTCCACAAGTAGAAGATAAGCACGATCATGTAGTGACATTGTTGTAAGGTAACAAAAATATACACATCTCCTCTAATTAGCTCCACTCTCACTCTGCACACCTCACACATTAACTGTGGATGCAAATCAGACTGCTGTATTTTATCTGCCCTCTGTCTTTCATCGTCTGCAACACTTGTAGAATTGGATGATGTTGTTTAACAGTAGAAAGATGCTGTTAGCAATGTGTTGGTTCTCTCAAATTTGCTCAGTAGAAATGCTACTCATCATCCAAAACTAACAATCAGTAGGAGTTCTTTTTTATTTTAAACATTCTGCCTGTATTAACCTTTAGACATCTCTAGTTACTGTTGTTTTGCTATCACATCCAAATGTACTTACAAAACCACTCGTTATAATGTGTTTTGCATTTGAATTCTTTGTCAAGGATTTTCTTCTGGTGTCAGAAAAATGACATAGCAAGAGTCAAATGTAACAACAATTAATTAGTTAAGTAGTTAATTAGTGAAATACATTTACATTCAGGCCACATTCAGGAAGATAAAGGTAAAAATAGGTTGGTAAACTCCGTTTCAGTGTGTTCCTTACACCAAGCATATCTTTTCACCCGTTTTCACCCGTTGTTATTTGATATAAGCTGCTATATATTGATATAAGTTTGATTTCCTGTATTGTATTTTCAGGTAAACAAATGCTTTAGTATTTAAATGAGAATTCCACTAATTCATTCATTTAGATGTAAACAAAGCCATTCAGAGTGATTTGATGTGAAATGCTCCAATCTAGTGAAACTTGCCATGAGTTTTTACAGTGGTGGTGATAGGAACCAGACATCTGAAGCATTTAATGGTTCGATCCCCAGCGCCGACAGCACATAACTGAGGTGTCCTTGAGCAAGACACCTAATCCCCAATTGCTCCCCGGGCGCCGTGGATTGGGCTGCCCACCGCTCCGGGCAAGTGTGCTCATTGCCCCTTAGTGTGTGTGTATTCACTAGTGTGCATGTGGTGTTTCACTTCACAGATGGGTTAAATGCGGAGGTGGAATTTCCCCATTTGTGGGATTAATATAGTATCACTTAACTTAAAATCTGCCCTAAGTTTCTCTACAATGAAGCATTTTACAGTTTAGATCTCAGTGATTGAATTCTTCATACACTCTTCAATTCTCTTTTTTTAACGTTCCAATATGAAAGAGCCACTGCTAGACACCTAAATGCTTAATTGTAACTCACTGAATTGTTACAACATCAACGCAATTGTAGTGACCACAAACTGGGATGTAAAAGAAAACTCTTCCAAAACGAGTCTCTAGAGTTACATGCTCTAACAACAATTTTGAGGAAAACTACTGAGTTTTCAGTAATTTAACCTTCGTTACAATTGAAGGTGCATACTCAACTGAGACACTAAACACATTCATAGTCAGGATATCTACAACATGTAAAGTGCATTCAAACTTCTATTGAGCCCATAAAAAAGGCAAATGTATTGTTTGAAAGCAACATCTGAAAGACAAATAAGAGACCATAAACAGAAATCAACTAAACTGCTCCTAATTCTGAGTGACTCCACCCCAGACTCTCTTATTGTTTGTCTTTTTGTGCTTGTTATTAAGTGATATTAAGTGATACTTTTTTGATCCCACAACCGGGGAAATTCCACCTCTAACCCATCCGTGAAGTGAAATACCACATACAAACTAGTGTACACACACACTAGGGGGCAGTGAGCACACTGGGGCTTTCAGTGTATATATTTATATCAGTTGGTATAGCATAGTGGATAACATTGTTGCCCTCTATGTGTCAGACTGGGTTTTGATCCCTGCCTGACTAAATACACCAGGCTATATTAATAAGAGTCCTTGGGTAAGACTCCTAATTCTACATTTGCCTGGATCTGTAATATAACTGAATAATAAAATGTGTCTGCTAAATGCCATGAATGTAAATATTT
The DNA here is from genome assembly GCF_015220715.1 of Pygocentrus nattereri. Taxonomy (NCBI): domain Eukaryota; kingdom Metazoa; phylum Chordata; class Actinopteri; order Characiformes; family Serrasalmidae; genus Pygocentrus; species Pygocentrus nattereri. Next base: position 41,853,984 of record NC_051211.1, read on the forward strand.
CACTGTTTTATTTTGCATACTTTGCCCTTTTTAACAATCATGTCACTCAGTTTTGGTGATGTGAGGCTGTCACTAACCTCCCTTCCTGCTTATTTGATCAGGTGACTGTATATGACCCACCATGCTTCTGAATGCTGCCAGTAGTCTCATTACACTCTGCAAGTAAAGTTATTTCATTTAGGTGGACATTATCATCCTTTAGATCAGCTGATATCCTGACTTTGTGTTTTCTTTAAACTGCTATTGTTGAGATCAGACTCATTAATTAGAATTAGGACCCTGAACCACTGAGCAATTGTGCTTACACACCGAGGAATTGACCTCCGCATTTAACCCATCCATGCAGTGAAACACCCACACTAGTCAACACACACAGCAGGAGGCAGTGAGCACACTTGTCCAAAGCATTGAGCAGCCCCATCCACAGCACCCAGGGAGTAGTTGGGGTATAGGTGCCCTGCTCAAGGGCATTTTAAGTCGTGTACTGTAAGCTCAGGGATCAAGCCGGCAGCTTTCTGGTCACAAGGCTGGTACCCTAGTCTCCAGTCCACAACTGCCCCATAAAAACTAGTAGCTTGCTAGCTAGCTAATGTAGTAGGTTTTTGGTTATATCTGATGTTAAGTATTCCAAATTGACTATGCTACATAATAAAATGTAAAGGATTATTCATCATTTGTACACTCAAAAGTTTCTTGGGGAGCGAGAAATAAGTAAATGCCATTGCATGTTTAATAAGTTGCATAAATGGCGTTTATACTGTATGTGTCTACCCTCCACTACACCCTTGTTCACATTCTGTATCAACAAGTTCACATCTGCTTCTTTGACTTCTATCTGCTTCTTAGACTTTTGACTTTTGACTATTTTTTCCAATTTGACTGTACAGACAATAACTTCATATATGTTATCTCATCTTCTGCTTAGGAACACAAATGCATGACTTATATGTTAATCTAAAATTAGTACTTTTGGCAAACGTCTGTCAAGATGATACAAGAAAGACATCTGTACAGCCTGCTTTTATTATCTCTAGTGATAACTGTGAGTTCTCAGTGAGTTTGTTTACATGCACTTGAGTAGTCAGATAATAGGAAAACTCCAGATGTGCACTAGTCAGGCACTAATTGTATTTCTGCTTTGCAACCAGCCAATAAACTCACAGAAGAACATGTGCGATAAACATAACTTAAAACTCAAAACTTAAAACATACATCATCTAGAAAAATATTTAAATCATTTCATTTCATCAAGCCATGTAGTTTGTTTCAGCATTTCTCCAAAAGTGTTGCTGCCATCGCATGGTAATGCTTGCTTATTTCCATTAGCACTGTCTGTTTTCACACATGCACAGACTGAGAAATCTGAAAGTAATCAGAGTAAGAGTTTATATGCACTGAGAAATCTGAGTACTGAGCAGAAGTCCAGCTCTCTTAATCAGATTTCTTAGTCAGATTTCTAGATCTAAAAAATCAGAGTATGCTGTTTACATGAACATTTGATTAATCAGATAACTGCAGAAATGTGATTATGATTGGATAATTGAGTGCATGTAAACGCATTCAGTGTTAAAATTATAAAAAAAATAAAATTATTTACTTCAGAGTCACATTGGCTGAGTGGTCCCCAAACAGTAAGTGGTAACTTTTAGTTCAACAGGCGGCACACGGCAGCAGACCGTGCTGGCAGTGATCAGCTCATTGTGGATGCAGCATCAGAGCAGCAGACATGTGTGATGATAACTGATAGCAAGCCAAGGGGAGCCCCGAGAGATGGTGGCTTTCTCCCCAGCACGTGTCCCTGGATGGAGGCACTGGTGTGCCGGATAGGGAGCAGTGGCAGGGCCTGTGATTTAGCCCAAATGGGCCGCACTGCTGCGCTCTATAATACAGACTATTATGTGGTCTCACCACTGACACTAATGGGATGTTACAGCGATTTAAAATGATTTAATGGCTCCCAGGTTGGGCCCCTAATGGCCCTCTTTATACTGCAATGCGTATTATGAATGTGAATGACAGTGTTGTGAAGTGCCACTGTTTTTCTCCCACATCTGCTCAAACAGTGTGACAGCTGCCGCTTTGTCGGGTGGGGGAGACAGGAGATGGATCGGGGGGAGGGCACACGGTAACACTTCGGCCCTCTACGTTTGATTGGCACTTTATCTATTGTCCATCTTCTCTGTCTCTAGGATTGGATGACCAATGAGCCCTATTTGCTCCAGTCACCAACAAAATATATAATAAATATGAATTAATATAATAAAATCAACTTATTTTGAATCACACATTCACCTTTTGCCATGAATGGTCATAGCAGGACCTGTTAGAGATGTTTCAGTCCTTTATACAATCCTTATTTTCACACAAAGAAAATAATGTCACAGTACAACATTGTAAAGCTCTGTTTCTTTGAAATTGTAACTTATATTTTAATGTAACAAGCTTATGGACCATTTCTGCTGGTCAGTTGTGATGCTCAAGTGATGTTGAATATGAAACAAACAAGGTCTTGATATAACAATGACAACATACTTCTTAACTAGGGCTGTCAAAAAGAATTAATTGGGTTTATCACATTATTTTGTGTAGTTAATCCTATTGGGCATCCAAAACCATGGTAGGCCCAGAGGTACCACGTCCATGTGGAAGGAAATCAGGCAAATACAGGGCAAGACGCCCATGGTAGAGCCATGACATCTCCAAAGGTGTACTCATTTAGGTAGCCACTGTGGACACATCTACACAATATTGGGTTTAGTGATGGATGCTTCTTGGTTAATGGGACATTGCCCAACTAAATGACCCCCTGATTCCAGGCCTAGTATTGCTTTAAAAGGTCATTTAAAAGCTTTATTTGAATTACTACAATCGCATCAACAAAAAGTGTATGAGCAGCTGGGCATCGGCCTGTGCTACAATGGATTGGTCAAAAAATCAAAATGAGTTTTTTTAAACAGAGCTCAAAAATATTAGTGGTTTTAATATTTATAGTGTTATTAATGTGTTAAGTTCTCATGTGTAGCGCAACCTTTAATACATATTAGGAATAAAAGCGCAAAAATTGATCAGAATTGAAGGACGGAGCTGAAGAGCATGTAATGTATCCTGTCTGTTCTCTCCTGTAAAAATGCCTCATCCAAATATAAAAATATATTGCAATGGATTCTCAGCCTCATATCTATTTTTATGTTGAGCCTGGGTATACCTGTTGCTAAGCATGCTTGGTGGGCTGCTTCACTTCCTCATGCTCCTGAGCAGATTCTCCATGATGTTCAGCAGCACTACACCTCAAGAAGCAGCAACAGCTCAGAAATTGAAGCAGTAAATTGAAAATGAGTTGCAGTAGAATCTCCTGTCTGCTCCTCAACCTCTACTTGGCTGATGTTTCCATCACCAAACCACACTTCTTACTGCAGATGCCACAGCAAGAGCAAGCTGACTGTATATGTAGAGACACAGAGATACAGTGATGGAGGTTAGGCCTGGAAAACGACTGTAATACGGCCTGAGAGATCCTAGTCTGGCTAACACATAGTTTCTCATATATTTAGAGATCTTGGGTTTGATCCCTTTGAAAAATCTACCCTCAGATTAGTTAGACACATGTTTATATTTGGCACACTGAAATGGATCAGCATATGCAATTGGATCTTTCTTTATATCAGTATATATATAAAAGAAGCTGCCCTTATTATTGGATGCATTATTACAGTATCTGAGTGAATGTGACACATTAAGAACAAAATTTGATCTCTACCAGCATACAGTCTTATCCAAAAGTTTTGGCACCCCTGGGCAAATGACATATTTTTTTAAATTCACCCTACAGCTTTTTACCAGCAGTATAATTCAAGGCTCCTTTAACCATCTTTACTCTTTTACTCTTTACTCTTTTTCTATGATATAAGTTGTTTAATAAAGTACAGTCTCTGAAAAAAAGTATCCAATTAACATTCAACTAAATGTCTATTAAGTGCTCCTGAACTTTCTTGTATGGTAAGAATTTTATACATTCTATTCATTTGAACCTAAACCTGAATGTAACTTTGATCTGAAAGGGCCCATATCATGGACAAACATGATGTGTTTTCCCCACTTGTTTGGAATAAAAGTGTGAGAGTGCATTAATAGTTTGAGGATTGGTGGTTAATTTACAGGGTTCTATCAAAAAAAAGTGTGACCAAAAAGTATTTAAGTATAGTAACAAATTACATGTACTGTATAGCATTACTTTTCAACAATAATGAAGACAGAAATCCAGTATTTTCCTTTGCCACTGCTGTAAAGGATGTGTTATTTTGATTTTGTATCTGTGGTCATTTTGTATTGAGTGAAATAAAAAATAAATACTGCTGTCCAAAGCAAACTTTTAGTCCAAATTTTGGTGCACTGTCCCCCATGTGACCACTGAATATTCTGTCCATTGCTTTCTGAAGCATAACACTGTGTGTGGGCTTCGGGCTCCAGAGAAACGGGTAGATTTAAAATGCAAGCCCAGCACTTGTCAAACTCTCACCAGCGCAAACCTCTGGAAGACTGTCTCCTAGTCATTATGGATGGTTGAGTAGCTGGATGAGCACTATCGATCGGAGTGGTCAGAGGCGAGTGCGGGGTTAAGCTAACTGAAGCTAAAAGTCCCAAACAGCTGTGTGTGAACTTTTCCTCCCTAAAGTAACAGCTCTGCCCTCATTAGTATTAAACAGCCATAAGCACTTTGCCCCGAACTCTATTCTCTGTTTCCTTTTCCATAAAGCTGCGAGAGGAGCGAGGGGCCTAGAAGCATAAGAAGTCCGAGGGGCTGTAATGCTTGGCAGAGATTAGAGGCCGGAGGACGGTGGCTACAGCTGGACACAGGGCAAATACGCCTACACCTGCCACTCATTCATCTTTTTCTCTTTCTTACAGCCCCTCTGGTTAGAGCCCACGATCCACAGGCATTTAGAGAGAGGGTGGGCAAAGGCGAGTGAGAGAAAGCCTGCAGGATTGACAGCCCCTCGCAGTCATTACACGCTGGATTGAATACTAGATTACTCCAAAGTGGCTCAGGGTCAAGCGCCGACGTGTTCCCTTTTGGCACTCGATGACTTTAATACCCAGCACTGTATTAGACAATTACCTCAAAGCCCAGTCCACACCCCAGCCCACCACCCCACACAAGCCCGCTTGCTTTTTACAACTGCCATTAAATAAGGAGTGGGGAAAAAAAGCCCGCTGACTGGGGCTTCACCTCCGTTCACGCCAAGCAAACAGCAGCTCCATTTTGAGACAATCGCTCAATCGTTCACTGTCGGCCGCCCAAGATGGCCACCCATAGAAGGCGCATCCCCCTCCCATATGCATCGCGAGGGCCACAGCCACGCTGCCAGTCCATTACAGCAGCGTTCCTCTTAACACTCACTTCACTAAATTACCCCCATGAGCACGACTCAAGCCCCTGCCTGCCTTTTCCCTTTCTTCTGGGTGAGTGATATGACCTTTAGGTGCTTTGGTGACAATTACAGGAAGCGAGAAATTGAATTATTAGCTTTTTTTTCTATCTCTTTTTTTTCGCCAGCGGAGGTTGTGTAGGCGTAGCTGTAAAATGCGGTAATTATTTAGCTAAATTGGCATATTATAATTCTTTTCTCCTCTCTTTTTGGAAAGTGAGTAATAAAAGAGACGGCGTGCTGGTTGTTGTTCGGAAGGCTCTGAAAGAGAGTAAGTGATTTAAATGTCTGGTGTAAGCTCCGCTCAGTGTTGCTTGCCAATGGACGTGTTTCTGTGAGGTCACTAAGAGAGAGAGAGAGAGAGAGAGAGAGACAACAAGTCATACTCCTCCACTCAGCTTGCCTGGAACGGTTTTAGACACGTTGCTTACAATCTAATGTCTCTCTCTCTCTCTCTCTCTCTCTCTCTCTCTCTCTCTCGGCCTTTTATTGTTTCTGTCTCTAATTCTCCTTTTCTTTGTCTTTCTCTTTCTTTACTTCTCTGTTCACTCTCTGCTTCTCTCTCTTTCATTTCTTCCCTTGTTCCCTTATTTTCTCTTTCTGTTTTTACTCTGCCTATTCCTCTTTCTTTCTCTGCTTTTACTCTCTCTGCCTTTCTTGTTTCTTCTTCTTTCTCTTCAGTCTCTGACTCTTCCTCTCTCTTTCATGTCTCTTTCTCACTTTCTTCTTCACTCCTCTATATCTCTTTTCTTCTCACTTTCTCTGTTTCTCTCCTCATCCAACTCTCTCTCATTTCTCTCTGTCTTTGTCTCTCCCTTCCTCTGCCTCTTCCTCTCTCTCTCCCTCTTTCTCGCTTTTTCCATTCTCTCGTTCTCTGCCTCACTTTTACTGTCTCTTTTCCCTCTTTATCTTTTCCTGTCTGCCTCTGCCTTTCTCTCTACATCTCTTAATCTTTCATTTTTTCTCTCTGTCCCCCCTCTCTCTCTCTGCCTCTTTTCTTCTCTCTTGCTTCTTTCTTTCTTTGCTCCCATTCTCTTTTTCTCTTTTTTGCCTGTTTCTCTCTCTGTCCTCTCTTTCTCTTTGTCTCTCCCTCTTTCTATTACTCTGCCTCTTTTTCTCTCTCTGCCTCTCCTTCTCTCACTTCCTCTTTTTTCTTGCTCTTATTCTCTCTTTTCCTCTTCTCTTCTCTTCTCTTCTTTTTTTTCTACACATCTACCTCTCTCCCTTTTTCTGTCTGCCTGTTTTTGTCTCTCTGCTTCTCTCTTTTGCTCCCTCTCTGTCTTTTTCTTGCTTTCTCTATCTCTCTCTCTTTCTCTCTCTCTCACACACACACACACACACACACACACACATACACACACACACACACAAAATCTTTGTACTGTACTATCTCACTCCTACACTCACTCACTCTCTGATATATGGTAATATATAAATTTGCTTTGGACTTCTTGTTATTTTATTTTTCTTTTCAAATCTCCCTCTTTCCTTCTTTCCTCCTCTCCTCAACGTGCCTTTTGCCACAGCCTAGATTATAAGTGTGCGCAGAGAGAGGTCATAATTATTTTTGCTGCAGAATTGCTCCATGACGGCTTTTTTTTTGCTTAGTGGCTTGTATCAGGCCCTGACAGCGCTTGGTTTGATTATTGTAGCCCATGATTTAGCAAACCCTAAACCATGGTGTCGCTAATTAGGTAGCGTTTGAGTGGAATGGATGACTACGAGGTCCTCTCAAGGTCATCTCTGCCTCAGAAAAAAAAGCCTGGGCAATAAATTTGAAGTTTGAGCACAGAGGGGGAAACAAAAGGGGCCAGTGAATATGAAGATGAAAGTCCCTGGACTCCTCGTTTTGGTGCTCCCTGGCTCTCACTGGGGTCTAAGTGCTGTCATGTGCACTCACACATCTGCATTAACCTTTTCTCTCCACTCTCCCACTCCTCCTTCCCCATTTCTCTTCTTCTCCGCTAGCTGTGTTTGTTTTTTATGTCTTGTGTATGACAGCCACACTCTGTTTGTATAAGTGCAGTGTGTTTACGTAAGCTCATGTCATTAGACATGCTGGAGAACATGTGATTTAGATAATATATCATACTGTGATTATATTGCTATTGTGATTGTTACTAATATTGCAAATCCTTCAGCAAGCGCTTGATGTAGCACTTGATGATTAACCCTCTGAAGTCTAGGAACATGCACACATGTCAAATTTCTCAAAGATGCAGTTCAAACATTGACTGAATCTGTAGAGTCACCCTATTGATTCCATAACATCACAAGATCATATGTGACTCACATCCAGAGTTATGAGGCTATGAAGAGGGGCTGAGATATGCATCATCTGCCTCTCACTGTGTGTAAATGGTGGATTTGTGTGTTCATCTACACATTGTGTGAAACTGACCAGTGGACACACAGGAAGTTCATTCAGTCGACTTCAAAGAAACGTGTGAAATAGTATGCAAAGCGTTTACAGCCAATTAAGTTGCTGCAGGAGTTTTTCGCAAAAAGTAGCAATGAGAGCATTTAGGCTTTGTTCACACAGCAGGTGAAAGTGGCCCCAATTTCCTATTTTTCTTCATATGTGGCACAGATGTGTTATCTGTATGTCACTGTGAACAGCACAAACCACACATTTACAATCCTGGTTTGAGATGCTTTCATATGTGGTACTGAAATTTGATACATATCTGATATGCAGCAACAGCCAGATCGGAATTTATGTGGTATTTACATTAATCCAACTTAACATTCATCATCATTTCGCACTGCTGAGACGTCATAAACATTTAGGCTAATGTTTCTGTGCCAAAAATTTAGAAGGCACATATCGCAAGTGTTGAAAGAAATGCCCGAACGTGGCTGTAAGAGAGCGAGGCTGCAGCGTCAAAGAACAGTTACAGGTCTGAAAGCAAAGTTTAAAGAATCTGAGGACATGAGCCAAAGAAGTGACTGTGTCCTTTTTAAAGTGAGCTTGAACACATTCTGAGTGATGAGCCCAGCTGTCAGTCAGTGAAGCTTCATGATGGCTCCTGTGATGCTGGCGAAGAAGAAACTGTTCCCTCTGGGAGTGACTTGTGTTCGTTGGCAGTTATGATTGTTTACCTCTGGATGAGTCATATAAAGCCATGCAAAGCACTGTTTTTTTGCATAAGTTGGTCAGTTTAGGAGCTGATCTGTTCAAACTGATGTTGCACACAGATCACATTTAAAAGATATTGTGAACAGCCAAGCAAAAAAAAATGATTGGGTGAGAAAATCAGATTTGGGCCACTTTACCTGCTGTGTGAACATAGCCTTAGATAGGAAACATATGGGTATCATATTATATGCAAGTGCCTTTAAAGGGAAGAATAAACAAAGTCTTTCAGAGGAAAAGATGAGGAGCAGTTCACCACTCTGTGAAAGACTGCATGATCAAACAGTGCAACAGTTCAAGAATAACGTTTCTTAAGATTAAATAGCAAAGAACTTTTGCTTTTCATCACCTACAGTACATAGTAACATTAAAAGATTGAGAGAATCTGGAGAAATCTTTATACAAAAAACAGTATTTACTGGCTGTGATCTTTGGGCCTACCGGCAGCACTGGATTAAAAACAAACATGATTCTGTAGTGGAAATCACTGCATGGGCTCAGAAACACTTTGAAAACCACTGTGAAAACAGTTCATCACTGCATCTAAAAAAACCTTCTATAATCAGGATCCAAAATGCTGCCACCTTCTCTGGGTCCAAGTTCATTTAAAATGGACTGAGGTGAAGCAGAAAAGAGTCCCGTGTTCTGACAAATCAAAATTTTAAATTCTTTTTGGAAATCATGGACACTGTGTCCTCTGGACTAAAGCTCAGCTTGCTATCAGTTCATAGTTCAAAAGCCATTGTTCATGATAGTATAGGGGTGCATTAGTGCACATGGCATGGGTGATGTGCACATCTGTGTGACGTGCGATCAGAAAGCAGACGCTCGCGGTTCATACACAAAGGTAAGGTTTTACTTGGGGACAGACAGAGAGGAGTCTAAAAACAGGCATGGGTCAAGTCCAGAACAATCAATATCATAAGGGCAACCATAACAAGAAAGGGCAAGACAATGCAAAATCCACAAAAACAGAGAAGGGTCAAAACCAAAGTAGCAAACAAACCAGGCAGTGGTACCAAAAGGGGAAGTCCAAAAACAGGGTCGAGAGAATAAACAGGCAGGAAGTCATACACAATGAAAATCAGAACAGGAAAGAATGCTCAGTAAGTCTCACTGGAAAAACAATACTTCGCAACGAGCTAAACTAAAGCCTGGGCTTATATTTATCCTAACCTGTCACAGGACAGTAACACACGGCTGTGAATGAATAATACTCAGGTAATCTAGATCGCTGATAGGATGAAGGTATTGTGTCCTTGTTCATGTGATCTTGCAAAGGATATTGAGGAATGGAGTCTGAGTCAGAAAACAAGAGAGAAGGAAACCGCTCCTCCTCATGAGTCTACAACGGATTCTGGGAATTGTAGTTCTGGTCCATATGCGGACTGGTTGCAGGCGTGACAATCTGTGAAGATACCTTTAATACTGAACAATATATACATGTTTTGGCAACATATGCTACCATTCAGACTTTTTCAGGGAAGGCCTTTGTTATTTCAGCAAGACAATTTCAAACCACATTCTGCATGTATTACAACAGTATGGCTCTGTATTAAAGGACCTGCCTGCAGTCCAGAACTGCCACCCACTGATACCATTTGGTGCATTATGAAATGAAAAATATGACAAACTATTGAAAAGCTGAAAACCTATATCAAACAAGAAAGGGAAAACATTTCACTTCAAAACTACAGCTATTGGTCTCCTCAGTTCCCAAACAATTACAGAGTGCTGTTAAAAGAAGTGGTGATGGAACACAGTGGTAAACATTTCAACATTTGATATATCGTCTTTGTAGTATTTTCCCTTAAAATATGGTTTATATGATTTGCAAATAATTGCATTTGATTTTTATTTCTATTCTGCACGGCATCCCAACTTTTTGGACATGGGGTTTTCCGTTATTTCACCAATATTTTAGCAAATATGATTTTGGATCATTTCTTTTTGTCCATTTGTTATGAACAAACAACATGCCAGCTATTAAAATGTCAAAAGAAAATATATGGTGAAGCTGCAAGTCTGGGAATGATGATGAGTACAATATATGCTGATGGTGACAGCGGCAAAGAAAAACTCCCTAAGAGCAAGAGGAAGAAACCATGAGAGGAACCAAGACTCAAAAGGGGAGCCCATCCTCCTCTGGTCAACAGCCGATAGGAAAACTAACAAAAGAGCAAAATGAACAAAGAAGGTTTCACCATCAGTATAGAATATTAAAATACAGAAAATGTGGAAAGCTGATTAATCAATGGCTTTGATTAAATAGTTTGAGTCTGTGCAGCAGCAGCATCAACAGGAGGGTCAGTTCAAATGCGCATCTGGTAGGAGTGCATGTAAATTTGAGTGTAATAGTTTAACAACCTGGAAAAAAGCCTTGATTATCAGTTAACTAACTCAAACTATTATTAGCATTATCTGTAATACTGAAAATAAGAATGAAAATAGAAAATATCAGTAACACTAATATTGTGTTGCCATGGCAATCCAGTACAAAAGTAGATATATTTATTTCACATGCACATTGATATAGACAAATACAACTATTTCTCTGCAAGAATCATCATTCTAGCACCTTAAAAACTAAGGTGACTTGTTTTTTTCACATTTTATTCTTTCCAGTCATCATATATTTCACACTATAAAGTTTGGTTCTGAAATGCAATGTAAATGAGGTGCTGGTGGGCTGGTGCTTGATTTGCGCTTTGATAACTTGATGATTCATTTTCCTTATTCATGCTCAAATCTGGAGAAATTAATTTTGCGTTTCTCTTCCATGAACACATTGGTGTCAAAAATCATGCCCATTTTTAATAATAATGAATAGGCTTTCAGAACTATGTCCCTGGCCTGACTTAATGTACATTAATGGAAAGACATTTTAGCGAAATTGTTTTGGACCGCTTCTGTTGGTCCACTTATTGTGAAATGTTCACTGAGTGTAAAGGGCAGCTGGAATTGTCATACATGAAAAAAGCAGTTAGAAAGTTCTGATATGACAGAGATGCTGTCTGTACCCAAATTATTTTTATATATATATACACTATTATAAATCAAGATTCTGTGCAGGTACATTTGTGTTCATCAAAGCACAGTGTTGTACCCTCAAGGTACAGCAATGGTTTTAAGGTCCAACTGTGCACCTTAAATAAGTTTTTCTCAGTGGAAAAGTGCATATTTGTACCATTTCATAATGTAATGTTCAAAAAACAGAACAATAAAATACAGAAGCCTGGAGATGAGACGGGGCGTGTAGAGTCAATACAGCTTAGAAAATATAATACAATGCAAAATATAATTTCAATGGATTTTGGTACAATTATGTTCCCTGACTAAAGGTACTGAGATGTACTCTTGAGGGTACCACCCCAGTGACAGGAGGGGTACTACCCCAGTGATAGTTTCATACCTTTTAATGTGAGTTTGTCATCTGCTTATCGTCACATTCTGAGGTATCAGGGTTGCCAAATACTGCAGTGTTATAGTACTATTGCAACAGATATATTCTGTAGCCGTAGCCTGTTAATTTTTAGCCTCACGATGTGATAAACCTGTACAGGAACACATTTGTGAATGTGTGGACGTGTTGTTTATGTCAGTCTTCATATGCATATGTATAGGTGTGATAGTGCCAATGTGAAGGGGGCACTACAATCATCCCAGGGGTCCAAAATCCCTAATTAGGCACCAATCAGTGCATCTACCCCCACTTCTTTTTTTTCCCCATGTCACCTGAAAACTTCATCTAGCGTGAAATAAGATGCACTGAACTCAACCTTTTCCCTTCCCCTTCTGAAGGAATACCCACTGTCAAGAACAGCGCCCTGCTTTGCTGCAAGGACAGTCCGTTAGCTTCACTGTCCTGAGCACCCCTATCCCATTTTCAGTGGCACACATAGAGCCTTCATTTTCCTCTATGAAGAAATTTTCCTCTGCCCACTATAATGGAGGCTTTTATTTCCACGCACTATAAAGGGCATTTATGGCCAGTGCATTATCCAGAGAAACTTCATTTCACTGTCTTAATTGGTGATGTTAGGCACTACACTAGGAGGATGGTTCTAAGAAGTAGTTTATGAAAAAAGGGGCAGTGCATTATAATGTGTTCATTACTGTACCTTGACTTGAGGAATATTTTATCAGAATCCACCATACATAATTATTGCTCATTTTCAAAAAGCTGGTGCTGCTAATAACGTGACACATTGTGAATATAGTTGAGATAATCAGTATTCCACGTTCCTTGCTCTAAAGTAAGTGTTTTTGCTAGTCTCTTGTTAATATAATTCATTTATGACAGCCTTTTTGGATTTGCAGTTGGTCAGAATTCAAACTTTTGTGTAACTTTTTTGTCTATTATGAGTGCAAATAGGTCCATTTATTGATTTAAACCCAAGTACACTTTTTCTCGGATGAGCTGCATTTCAAAATTGAACACCTTGTTCTTGGCACTAGCTTTGAAACAGGTTGTTATAACCCAGTCCACTAGGGGCGCTCTACCTTTGCGACTTATGCATGGAATCTGGTTTGGCCATTATCTGATCCTCGGCTGCTTCTGAAGTGCACAGCAGCAGAAAATGGAAGGTCACATCCGCTTGCGATGGGAGGACTGAGACTCAACCCAGTCCAAATATTGACATGGGTATGCTAAACTCGGGCAATAAAATCAACAATGGATAGCTTTAACCGCCAGTGTTATTCTAGCTTGGTGCTGTGTGGCCTTGAGTTACCGCACAACACAGGGGCCCTTCTTTCTCTTCTCAATAACACAAGTGTTCGTTTCGGGCCGGCTTATTTTCCCGCCCGGTCTCGTAGCTCTCCGTCTGCATGCATCTCTAGACATTTTAGTGTAATAAGAGTGGCTGGTCTCGCACTTTCCTCCACCTTGCGATATCAATAATAAAGGGCAGGGTAATGTGGGAGAAAAGACTCGCGTCAAAGCAGCGGGAGTGGGGGGGTACTTCTATCCTTCTCCAAGGTCAGATGAAGGATGGTCCGGCAGGCCCCAGCCAGGACTCACCATTTTTTAAATATGCAATGAGGCCTGGAGACCTTCTGGCACTGTGTGCGTAACCTTCTTTATGCAACAGGGCTGCAATCTGCATTGGCCATTGTGTTAAGAGGAGTTAAATGACCACCTGGGAGCAGATCGGTTCCCAACCTGTGGCCTCTTGGAGCCTGGGTGAGATGACACACGGGGCTTTTATTTCTGTGCCAATGCACATAAAGGGGAGGGCACTGAACACAGCAAGCATATGGCACAGGTCACTGTTTACCATAAGGCCTATGCACAATTAAAGACACCTTATCTACCCACAGTCCTAAGAGGCTCAAACCTGGCAGAGCCTGACATGCTTCAGAATCAGAATTAGGATCAGACATTTACAAGCTGTGCAAAGTACAAGATGTGCAAAGAATTTCAGTCGGTGCAGATGTGAGCATGCATTTTAATGATGATGAAACATCGTAAATACACAGTGCACCATATAAATGTACAAATAACATAAGCTCAGTTGGCATTCAATAAACTAAAGCAATAAAATCAACAATCACCAGCTAAGTTATATAAATGAACAAACTGAAGATGTGTATAGATATCATATTGTGTATAAATCAAATAAATAATATATATATGAAGTCTCTAGTTTTTACTACCATTGCTGTACTATCTCAAACCTAAGTGTAAAAAATTTGGGTAACACTTTATTTGAAGGCTACATACACAGGAACTGCATAACACATGCATAAGCAGTTAGTAAAACATTAATGCAACAATATTTGAGCATTTATGACCAGCTTATGTTAGTAACTGCACAATGACATCATGTGATCTATGAAGTAAATGAGAAAGCATTGACAACTACAACTATTGACCTTAAAGTAAAGTGATGTATTTATGTTATGTTATAAAGCATAATTCCCAAATAATTAATATCAGTTCTATGTACCTCTACATGAGTTAAAATGCAAAACACTTTTGTCAGTACAGTGTCATTGACTTCAACTCATGGTGTCTTGTGATTATTCGCATAAGATGTTTGTATACACTCAAGTATTGCTTTATTAATGTGTTATTCCATGCTTATAAATGTATTATGATGTTATGATGTTTGTGTGTTTTGTGTGAAATTACAGTTTTTACTGGCAGTAATTTCACCAGTGATTGATTGTGTAACCCTATATTTCTAATGTACAGCTAATATATCGCTGCTGTTAGAAGAAAACCTTGTATCTCCATTTTTGTTTTTCAGTTTTTGACGTAATTTGAAAATGCCTGTTGTCCATTATATTGTATTTAAATTTCATGAAGAATGGACCAAAACAAATGACCCAAAATGACTCAGCAAAAATTCTGGTTCCATTGACTTACATTAAAAATAATGTATGTTTTTTCCTTCTCCTGTAAAGTTAAGATTTTGGAGATATGAGGTTTTGATCTGAGAGCAGTGATATGCTCTAATATACACCCACAGCTTTCAGAGGGCTCTCATTTTTGCTACACTTTGTAGCAACAAGTAAACATATAGGCAAAAATGATAAATGTAAAGCTAGCTCCTGATAACAAATGACTGAACTTCATGCATCACAGTTAAGAAAATGATCATGCTACTATTAAGAGACCCTTATTAGTCCCACAACGGGTAAATTTCACCTCCGCATTTAACCCATCCGTGAAGTGAAACACCACATACACACTAGTGAGCACACACACACACACTAGGGGGCAGTGAACACATTTGCCCGGAGCGGTGGGCAGCCCAATCCGCAGCACCCGGGGAGCAGTTGGGGGTTGGGACTGTCGGCTCTGGGGATCGAACCGGCGACCTTCCGGTCACAAGGCTGGATCCCTAACCTCCAGCCCACAACTGCCCCAATCAGTCTGTTAATCAGTGACACCATGAACTGAACATCACATTACAGCAGATACATGCATTCATGCCAGTTGTTAAGACAACCAAGACACCAGTTACCTACATATATACTACTCCAACATTGTGATGACTGATTATGGTGAACTGAAACACAAAAGTCCATCACACTGGGAACACCAGAGCATGTACAATGCATACAAAGGGGTCATTTGGGTGGAAATATCAGCTTAAAACAAAAAAACTACAAAAGAAACTAACTGTAGATGGAAAAAGTTTATTGCAAAGACTAACAAAATAAAAAGGATGCTGCCAAGCTCCATGCCCAGTGCTGCCAGAGCCAGTTTAAGGGGGCATCTAAAACAAAATGACTGCAAAACACTAGAGGGCATCTGCGAGCAAATCCTCAATGAGTGGCAGTCAATGGAGCTAAATGGCTGAAAATGTAAAATTTCTAGCTATTTATGGGAATTTCTTTTCATTTTAGAAAGAAGAAGGATGCATTATATTAAAAATAATAAAGAAAATCTGTTTTTTCCACTACAGTGAGGATGTGTTGAGTCAGAAGCTAGCATTACTGCCACTGATTTTGCTGAGTGGTTGACAAGCTGATCAGCTCATTGATTAAGTAAAGCAGAACGTCATGAACATACATGAGACACTATTAGAAAGCCCTATAACAGGAGTTCACAAGTGTTACAAACCCAAAATACATTACTGAGTTATATAAAAGTATAGTATATAATTATAACCATTGCGTTAACATTAAAACCTTATCCTCTGTTCATCTTGCTCTTGTGTTATTGTTTGCTATCCAATGTCAACCAGAGAAGGATGGGTTCCTATTTTGAATCTTGGCTCCTCTCAAGGGAGTTTTTTCTTGCCAGTGTCATCACTGGCTTGCTCATGGGGACTCAGACCTGGATTTTTCTGTAAATCTGTTTTGTGACTACATCTGTACATAAATAAACTTTGACTTGACTTTGACTTGAGTGGCACTTCTCCTCACTAGAAATTCTCAGGTGCTACAACAAATTACTAGTGACTTTCCCAGTATGCTTTGCAAATAACAGCTGATTAATGTAAAGCCCACCATTGTATCTTCTTTGACATGCAGTGTTTCAGCTATAAATGAAGATCAGTTCTTTACAGTGTTATGAATTAACATCCAAGAGCTTGCATTGGATCTTCATTCTGTATTGATAGGTTCCAGTCTGCACTTCTGATATTCTTCCATTGGTTTCAATGACAAGAAATGACCTGATAACTTTAAATTATTTTCAAATCTTAGTAACACGTCTACTGATGAATACAATGTGGTATAAATTGAAAGTTACATATATAATTTATATCAAATGACATGCTTTAGTCATTGCCGACAATAGGATGGATGTATTCGGTGGATACCGGTCATATGTGTGCAGAAGCAATTGTACATCCAGGGAAAGTGATCCTCCTGCCAAATGACAGACACTTGTGTTTTCTTTCTGTAATTATCATTCTGGAAATGAATGTCATGATTTTTTTATGACTCATTATTTTCCAAGTTGAGGAACAGTCCCGGTATTGATTGTGATGCAGAATTCATAAACAGTTGGGCACTCTTTCGCTCCTCTCCTCACCAGCTCTTCCTCTGGCCAGGTCTAAAGGAAGCGCTATGCCTTCTTTGTTATATGTGTTGTGTCACGTCCTTTAGAAAGAATGAATCTTCCCTTTTCAAACAAGCATCCTCAGGAATTCATTTATCTTGGTAAGGCTTTGTCTGCATCGTGACACATTACCAAAGGCTTCTTTTGTTATGGGAGGATTAATGTAGTGGACAGTGCAGTAAAAATGTCTGAAAGTCAGGCCACTTTTGAAACACAGAGCGTGGCTTTTGTTCCAGTAGCACATATTGCATTAGAAGATAACTGCACCAACACAGCTTAGCTTTGTTGCTTGGGATTTACAGTGTGTATTTCTAGCCATGCTCTCTCTCCCTGCACTAAAACAAGTTAAGAGCCTGTATCCTGCATGTTTCTTAAATTTTACTTTCCATATATAACACTTGTGTGTGTTTATGTAGCAATGTAGTGTTTTTTACATGATCACTTTTTATCCCTTACAGCAAGGCTGTTTGTGTTACCTTTAAGACTATTATGTCAATGAGCTCTGTCCTGATTGGCTGTAATTTTTTTAATCTTATTCAAAAAGCAGACCAGGTTGAAACACTCCTTATAACATTCAGTGTGAGTAGTGGGCAGAGCTAAAAATTAATTTATTAAATTGGGTGTTTTACAGAGCAGCACTGATACCCTGTATAAATAAAAATAACATGTGGCCATGACTTCATAAGGCATGGGAACAAGGTAATTAAGTCTTGGCCACAACTTAGTAAAGTGTGGGAACAAAATCCTAAATGGTGACCATGACTTAGTGAGGTGTGGGAACAAAATAATCAAGTTGTGGCCATGACTTAGTAAGAAATCCTAATCCTAATGCATAGTCACAACTTAGTAAGTCATGGGAGGAAAATTCTAATGTGTGACCACAACTTAGTAAGATGTAGGAACAAGATCTTAATTCATGACCATGGCTTACTTATCTCCTTCCCATGCCTCACTATTTTTATTTCTATAGGGTGTCACCAACAGAACTCCATAGGTTTTTTCATGATATTGGCACTTTTAAAATGCTCAGATCTTTTAAATTCATAAATACATGTAAGTGTCTTTGTAATTGTACAGCATTGGGAAAATAATTAAAAACAGCAGAGTCTACAATGACCAATGAGAAAAAGAAAACCCTTTGTGGCCTTGAATAGGGAGAAAATGTGTGGAGATCATGGAAATGATCATATTTAATCATTACAGACAGTCTTATCACACGCAGGCTGATAAGCATCGCACACCAAGTTTGCCATCCTTCATTAAGCACGCTCAGTGTAAACTGTGCATGAGGCCTTTGTTTGAATGCAAGCCAGGCTTATAATTTTTTTTTCCATTGAGGTGACATAACCAAATAAAAGAAGCAAAGCATGGAGAAACGACTTTTTTTTTTGTCTCATGACAAATGGTAACCTGACACCACTGAATTACCGAACTGTGTCTGAGGACTAATGAGAAAAATTTCCCAAGGGAATCTTTATCTATTGCTCCTTGGAGAGCACCTTGGGGACTCACTCCTATGTCTGTCACCCACCCCCAAACACACACACACACACACACACCCTGACTCTCAGTGACACTCTTGCTTCTTTAGCACTATCGTGGAGTGCAGCCATTTCACTTTACACCTCGCAATTAAAATCAGAGTGAGTGAGACAGACAGAGAGAGACTGAGAGAGAGAACCAGACAAACCGAGAGAGAGAAAGAGACAGTGAGAGGAAGATAAAGCAAGAGAGAAATAAATGCAGTGACTTTCATAGCTCATACTTGCCCCCTTCCTTTTTCTAACCCCTCCGCTGGGTGGTGTACGTACGAGCGCCGAACGTGTTAAGAATTCCGAGAGTTGAGACTGGAGACAGGTATGGAATTAATTAACAAAAGAAACTGCACAATTCCCTTCAGCTACAGCAGATAATATCAGCTTTTTACACTGTGCCTGTATGATGGCATGGAGGGGTGCCCCCCGCCCAAGGTGATGTATTCACCAGTTTGAGAGTGTGTATCATCACTGTCAGAAGAAATCTTGTCTAATATGATAACTTTATATGGAAGAATGAAAAAAAAATACATTATTATCTTTAATGTATATTAATTTTCATTCATCATTTCAGATCATTTTGTCACACAGTGTAAAGGGCAGCTGGCATTTTCCAGTGGGGTTCCCACATTTTTTCTCTTGGGCTGCTAAAGTGCAATGTTTGTGGTGGGCAACAGCCTATAGGACTAAATAGAGAATAAACACTATATTTTGTCACTGAAATACTTTAAAAATATGAGGGGTGATGGTGTGGGATTAGGGTACCTTTCTCTCTGATTAATTAAATATCTTCATGGGGTAGCTTTGAGCTTTGCAGGCCACACTTTGAACAACTCTGCTCCAGCTTTATTATTTCATTTGTAATCTTAAAACTTATTATTCAGTAAGTACATTGAATGGTTCAGTAACTGCTATGAAACTAATATTTTTGCTGTCTTAACAAAACCTGCTGCACTGTGTGAGTATCTCGCTGGTGTACTCTATGAGTTTCTGAGCAGGGTGTTGGTGGAGGCTCTGCAGTGAGAGGTTCAGAGAGGTGCTGTGAGTGTCTACAGCAGTGTTGTTAAAGAAAAACTGTTTGATGTGCAGTGTTACTATACTGACCTCTGCAGGATGTGTGTGTGTGTGTGTGTGTGTGTGTGTGTGTGTGTGTGTGTGTGTGTGTGTGTGTGTGTGTGTGTGTGTGTGTGTGTGTGTGTGAGAATATGTGAGTTTATTAAGGAAAAGTGTATGGAAAACCGAAGAAAGCAGGGCTAACCTGCAATATCAGAGCTATTAATAATAATAATTCATATAGGACATAATATTACACACACACATATATATATATATATATATATATATATATATATATATGGCGAAGTGCAAATGTCAGGCACCAGCCTTCATTTATCTTCATTCAAAATGGCTATTAAATGTGAAAAAGAGAATACTTTGCTGCTGGCATACTCAGACCAATGGACTGACCACCCTGTGGTCCAGGCATCCTTGAATGTGTTTTGGATTATTGGATCATGAGAAACAGAGAATACTTCCAACTTCTAAGACTGAACTTTGGAGGTGTGGAAAAATCCCCCTGCACATTTTTTGGAAGAAAAAAAAAATAAAGGCAAGCATTTGATGTTAGATATGTTGGGCATTGTATAAAACAAGTGGGGTGGGGGAGTGTGTGGAGAAGAAACACTTTGGACTTACATTTTCTGGCAAATATGTGGGGGTTTCTTTCTGCAAAGCTGCATGTAATAGCTAATGTCTGGGTCTCGCAGCAGTGTTTGAATACAGTGTCACAAGCACAGGATGGGCCAGGAGAGGCTTCAGTGTCAAACATGAGGATCAGTGAGAGCAACTCGCACACACTCGCACACACAAGTCAAAGATCAGGACCGTGTAAACAAGTGGCTTGATTAGTATTTCATAACTCTTCAATTTTTCATTGGGCAACAAATTGGACTGTGATGTGTCACATATTTGGCTTTCTGCGGCACTGATATTAAACATGAATTATGCGTGTCTGAGCTCAGGAAATGCAAGAAAAAGTAGGTCTTCCAACCCCACACATGTCTAAGCTGCTATCTGCTTGTTTATATGTATGAACACACTGGATTTGTCACTGGTTAAATGTGAGAAGTGTAAGCTGTCACATTAGGGTCTTTTCCTGTGCTTTGCGAGGCCTTATCAGACAGAACAGGTTTATTCTATTCACCGAAGCCCTCTGTATCTGCCTCCTCTATGAGATTTAGATGTTGTCTGTCTTTGACACAGCAGCTTGGACCAGGTCATATATCACACAGCAGCACTAAGAAAGAGACTGCTTCTGTCACTCAGCAAAGAGCTAAATGATATAGTGCTGATAGTCATGATACTGTCATCCAGCTGGCTCGAAAGACGTTTGTGCTGTATATTAGTAACACTCTGTCAGCAACCTCTGCCTTAAGAAGCTGAATTAGCTCAGTCTAGTCAGTCTAGTCTTTTTTTTTTTTTTTTAGATATTTACCCACTTTTTCCCCCAAATGAGTCTTGGCCACTTCCTACCCATCAACCAGGGCTCCTACCAACACATGATGCTTCCAAGCTGGGAAGGTGAGGCCTAAAATGTGCTTCCTCCGACACAAGAAGTGCCACCACTTCTTTTCAAACTGTTGCTTGACACACATGGATAAGAACACTAACAGCCAATTGTAACGTAAGAGTGATGCAGGGAGGAGGAGGGCCAGCCTATCCAGTGTGATAGAGTCAAACATAGAAGAATGCATTCCATGAAAAAATCAAGGAAAACATATGCATAGTTTACTTATTTATGTTTCATATTTTTCTAGAGCAAGCAGGTTTCAGAGAGTTGGACACTAGCCTTACTGCTAGTACCACTAGCCTCACCTCTCCCTCCCACCTCCCTACCTATCATCAGGGGGAATGATTAGCTAGCTCAAAACGTTACTTACTTCCTTAACATTACTTGTTTATTTCATACACAAGCTTATTACTCAGTAATTACATGGACTTTACAGTAAACTATTGGAGCTATTCTTAGGTTATAGAAATGTGTAATAAACCTTTGGGCTCGCCGGAGGTCCGGTGGCTTGTTAAGGGGTTAATATGGCATGTATCTCAGAAATACATCATAATATGGAAGGAAAATGCAATCACTTCTGATTCAGATTTAAGGTAAAGAAGATACCCCTGAAGAACCACCTTTGGCTCCCCAAAGAATCTTCTAGTGTTTAATTTTTTTAAGAATCATTTTTCTAAATGAGACATGAGAGCATGAAGGGCCAAAAATCATTCAGGAATCTTTATTTTTAAGAGTGCGGCTCAGTCAAAACATAACTAGATGGTTAGGTTGAACTGCAATGGAAACATCAAGATGAACCTTTGCTTACAGATGTTTTACTGTGTGAAGGGAAACAGTGAGCAAGCAGACAAGACTAGGACTCAATGTTATAAAAGGACCACTCTGGGTTCTGTGAAGGACTATCAAACAGAGTGGAAAACTCCACTGAAAGGTTCTTTAAGGAACCTAATGTGGATCTACTAATGCAGCGCTCCAGGGCACCTTTATTTTTAAGAGTTTTATAAATATGACCCCAGTCTTGATAAAGACAGAGCTGCTGTATATTCTGGACTTTCCAAATGTAATACATATTTATCACCCTCCACGTGCACTACTTGGAGCCATGGATATACGTGTTTAGCTTCAAACACCTGCAATCAATAGGCTTGTAATCAAAGATTTATGGGAACACTAGTTTCTTACTTATTTATTTATAAATTTATTTATTTACTTTTGCTCATACGCCAGTAAATCTGTAGAATGTATGGAAGAGTGGTAGCTCTCTGAATTTCCCTCTCTCTCTCTCTCTCTCTCTCTCTCTCTCTCTCTCTCTCTCTCTCCCTCTGTCTCTTGGTCTCTCTCCAGGGGAGTTGGAGATTATAGATTGAGGACAGCGGTGGCGAAGATGATTGACAGTCGATCCGTCCGCTGATGATGAGGTGCGCGTGTCCGAGGAAAAGCAGACATGATGGAGGTTTGAACAAGCCTGGCTCTAATTTCTGCTCAGCGTAATTATGATAAATGATGAGCCAGGGCAATCACCAGGCAACGCGCTTCTCCATAGTCACCTTCAAAGAGCGTGTTTGCTCAACAGAGGAATCCGCGCAGCATCCCAATTAACCTCTTCCTCTGACGCCAACTGACAACACCATGCCCCCCACACCCCCTCCCCCCTTATATTAAAACTTTGATTCCATGCCTTTGATTCTATTAGTGCGATACCACTTACCCCTGCACTAATGTTGGTGCGTCTTTGTTAATTTGGTCCGCACTGCACTGGCAATATTACGCCTCCGACCACTTTCGTCGCCGTGATTGTTTGGAGCGGAGGATGTCTCAGCTTAATTCCAATTACGTGTTGCGGAGGTGCTGGTGTGAGTTATCCTCTGGACCCAATTAAACCTGTTTTCCACCTGAGAGAGACACCTCACGAATAACCATAACAAACAGATAACTCTCGCACGGGCCTATGAAAAATGCATCCCCTGCTTCTCCGAGCTAGAGCCTGTGTCAGGAGCGATACTGGATATGTGTGGTTTAAAGATTGTTTTTTTTTTTAGTTCCCCAAAGATCAGTCACTTCAGTCTGAGTGGAAGTTAGATTTGATTTTTTATTTTTGTTCTCAAACTTTAAAGCTAGACACATCGTACCTTCTTTCTTATGTTCTCTTAGATTACTGCCTGTGTCTTCCTGTTTGGGTGAAACAGTCCGAGTTGCACACGTTGGTAAAGTTGTTTTAATAACATAGTAAGTGAAAATATGCTAACATGTCCTCTACATGAAACTTAAATATGGTGTTTTTCTGTAAATTTTCCTGAATAATTTCTGTATAATATCTGAAACATAAAATATTTAATGTTCTTTTAGATTACTGCCTTTGTCTACCCGTTGGGCTGAATTGCTCACACTGGTAAAGTTTTTTTAATGGCATTCTAAGTGAAAATAACTAAACATGTCCTCTACATGTTACTTAAATAAAATTTAAATAAGGAGTTTTTTCTGTAAATTGTACTGCATCATTTCAATTTAACATGTTAGAAAAAAGTGCCATTTCTTTTGCATGGGATAAATGCAGATTGTGCAAGAAAGGCAGAATATAGGCCTTTTAATCATTTCATTTCTATAGTTCTTATTGTCCGTCCATCCATCCATCCATCCATCCATCCATCCATTTTCTAAGCCGCTTCTCCGTCAGGGTCGCGGTGGGGTGCTGGAGCCTATCCCAGCAGTCTTCGGGCGAAAGGCAGGATACACCCTGGACAGGTCGCCAGTCCATTATTGTCTTTTCTCTTTATTCCATTTTCCATGTCCAGCCTCATCTCTAACTCTGCCCCCTCCACTTCCTTCCTTCTTTTCCATCTCTCTTTCACTCTCTCTAGCCTGATCTGGTCCTCTTTATCCCTCTCTCACTCTGCTGTTTCCTTGACACTGTATTTGTGTCTTTCTACTCGTCTATCTCTCTCTTCCTCTCCCCTTTCTTCTCTTTGCCTCTCTCGCCTGCTCTCAGTGTGAGAGGTAGTTGTACTTAGGTGAAGTGCTGCTCCTCTGACTGTGGCCTGTGTTGTGTGTCTCATTACCTCTCAGCCCATCTGACAAAACATGCACGTCTGCTGGCCTCTCCTCAGTGTCTGCTGCGTTTACCCTGCCTTTGAACGCTGGCCTCGCATGTTTTATTGATCGCTTTGTTGGTTGATGCTGGACTCCCCCCACAATGGCCAGCGATGGGCTCATGTATTAAGAATGGGCATGCAATGCGGCCGGCCGGGATGAAAGGGGCTCCGGGGCTCCGAGGCTTCTCTGCGTTCTTCTGATGCTGTGGGAGACGAGGCTTCACTCTTCATCGCATGCCCGCATTAATTAAACACAGAGTTTTCATGACTATGTTGATGGATAAAGCTCAGCAAAATGAATACTTTTGTGACAGGTTTGTGTTGGATTTACTTATCCGGTTTACCAGGTGTAAAATACAGACCTAAAAGAACTTTGTCTTTCCATCCTTAAACAACCATTCGAGTTAAACAAGTTAAACTAGTACATAAAAGTTGTTCTGGTGACTGAATGAGAATTTGCTAAACTGTTATTGACTTCAGCTGCAACTGTTAACGAAACAAAAGAGAAGAAGTCAAGTACCATTAGTTCACACTGGTATCAATATTGAACAGGTACCAGAAACTATAATACTAGAAATTTTAGTATTACATCGATGGCCAATGGAAACAGTACAGCTCTAGCTTTCTTGTAGTAAAGTTTCTGGTACTGTGCAGTGGAAAAACACCTTATGTGTTCAAAAGCTTCCCGGCACCACAGCTAATGAGTGAAGGCACACATGAGCAGTCATGCCCATTGCCAAACATTGGTTAGAGGGTAAGCACCCCAGTATTGGGCTGTGGAGCACTGGAACTGCATTTTCTGGTGTGGTGGAGATTTATTCAGTACCTTTCGGATGTGCTGGAGTGGCCAGACCTAATCATCTAACACCAGACCTCACTAATGCTCAATCAAATTAAACCAGAGTGACAACCAAAGGCATTATCACAAAATAGTAAATGTATTGTGACACACTATACTGTCTGGTATAGTGGCACTATAAGCACTATAAGTGTATTGTGAGTCAAGGGATTTTTTTTTTTTTTTTACTGCAGCAGAGGTGTCAAAATGATTGTCTATCATCTGTATGCTACAGGGTCAGTAGATAGAGACTAGGTCAAAAAGTGTTGAAGTTTTCACTTCTCAAACATATAAAGTCACTCTTTCTAAGATGTTTTTTTACGACAGTGGCCACATGCCCACTGAACACGTCCTCTGGTGTCAAAGAGCAGACGAGTGTTGCTCTGTCTGTGGCATGAAGTGAAGCTTAATCGCAGCAGTTCCACATTCCGCACTGTATGTGAACAAACAGTGTCTATTATAGAGATTCAGCCTCTGTTGATTTAAATTAAAAGTGCAGCCACTGGAGAGACAGGCCTTGCAGAGTAAAACAGTGTTGCCCAAAATAAGTGAAGTAACATTAATTAGTTCTGGAGAGAGGTGAGTAGAATATATTTCTGTGAAGTTGTAATTACATGCTTAGTTTAACCCCTTGACTCACTTCTATTTGTTATGGGGGGAGACAGAAACATGCAGACGTGTCAGGACCTGCATTAACACTCCATATTTTAGAGCCTCCGCAAGCTGCAAAGTGTTATAAAGCATCCTCAGCTGATGGGGCTCTGGCTTGTTGTCAGCGTGGCTTTAGCACATCTTCTCCCCACGGCATTCTCTGCAACTCTTTTGTTAATTCTAATAACACGCCATCTGAAATGGTTATATTATACTTCTCCATATTCGCCTCCTTAGCCTGTATTTTCCACCTCCCCCCAATCATATCACAGCCTGTTTGTCTAAGAGCTCTGTAATTGTTGGGACAATGTTTAAGTGAGACGTCAGCACTAAACAGATGTTCGTGGTTACGGCTGACAATTACGCACAGAGGAATCTCTGGGAAGAGAAAAAAATATCTGGTGTTTATTTGAACAAAACCATTACATGGACTTCCATCTCGCTGGCTCGGCTCGGATTTATTTGAGATCCGGGGCCGTTCTGCTGATACGAGAGCTGCTCTCCAGCACGGGGAGTCATAATCTCGCCCTCCTGTAGACTAAACACAAAATTAAAAAAGCACTTTGGCCATCTATCTCTCTCTCTGCCTCTTCTCTTTTTTTACGTCTTTTTTAAGAGGCAGGCAGAAGTGCACACCAGCGACTTTGGGAGATAAAAGTGGCGGTGGTAGCAGGCAGGGAGGATAAGAGCAAATACATTTTTTGCATATGTTACGGAGCTTGATTAACAGCGGTGCCCACCAAAAAAAAAAAAAAAAACCTAATTATTTTATTGAGTCAGGAGACGGGATCTCCCCCAGGGGGATTTGGCATTAGCTTTAGAACGGAGGCCGCTTTGACAGAGGGATGAGCCCCAGGTATGGGTGGTCTCAGCACATGTGTATCAATAAGGAGCTTACTGGCAGAACTGGAAAAAGGAGGGAATACAATACCCCAGCAATTTGATTTTAAGCCCCTCAGGTCAATCCGCTGAACCCTCTCTCTCCCTCATCCAAGATTCACTTTTTTATATCAGGGCACTTCCTGTTTCTCCATTCAGGTTGTTCTGAGTGAAAGTGAATAAAGGTTGCTTACAAATGACAGTCTTTCAGGAAGTCCTCAACTGTGGAAAGTCCATCAGAGGCACCTTCTCTCTCCATGGCCGTTTTCATAAAGCAGAAATGAAGTGGCATTATCTTTTCGCCCTTGAGCTGCAGACATTGCCATGTTCTCCTTTCACAGGGCCCATATGCTACGTTGGTCTTAGATTTGATTGTTTCCTGGATCTCTACGCTCTACTGAATCTCTTCTTTTGACACAGCGTTTATGTGTTGTTTATGTACTAAAATAGCCATTATTTATCTTTACATAACCATTTTCCAATGTCTGTGCATCCCTTGGAACTGTTTTGTTTCTGTCCCTTTAAGACAACCCGTTTTTCTGATTGTTGCTGTCTTTTCTGCATTGTCTATTCTTATAACATCTAGCTGGTATGTGAGCTACTTTGCTGTAGGCTGTATAGGTAGATATATCGCTGTTTGTCAGAAGGAAACCTCATATGTCCATTTTTGACATTTTTCGGTTTTTGACACAAAAATGTGAAAATACCCCTTACCCTTTACCTTTGGTTTACATTACTCTGTTTCCATTGACTTACATTAAAAGTAAAGTAAGTTTTTTTCCTTTTCCTGTACAGTTTCTATTTTGGACATACGAGGTTTTATTCTGACAACAGTGATATGTACATGTATTGTTATTTGTGACAACAAATAAATAATACATTTAAAAACTTTCAAAGCAAAATAATTAGACATTTTTCTTTTCTTTTATTCATTTCTTTGAGATCCACTTATAACATGTGTGTGTGGACTTATAAACCAAAAACAAATAAAAAATAAATATGAACCAAAAATGTAAATCATGTATGATGTTTACATGACCATTTTCCAACTTTTCTATATCCCTTAGAATTAAACAGGCTGTTTTTGTTACTGGGCCTTTAAGACTTACATACATATTTGTGAAGGACCTCTGTTCTGATTGGCCACCCTGTACTGTGCCTACTTCAAAAAGCAGTCCAGGCTGAAACGTTCCTTATAACTTCAGTGTGTGTGGGTGGGGTTAAACTGCTGTAGGCTGAAGAAGTTGATGTGTTCATATGTAAAAGTATTGGTTTGCATGACATCATAGAAACAGCCAATTAAAAACAAGCTTTTTTGACAGTTCATGTATATGATAGTTTATCGCTGCTGTCAGAACAAAACGTTGTATCTCCAATACTTTACTTTTAATGTAAGTCAATGGAATCAGAATTTTTCCAACAATTTTGGGTCATTTCTTTTGGTCCATTCATCATGAAATCTGAAATCTGAGCACAATGTTAAGGGCAACAGGCATTTTCAAGCTATGTCAAAAACTGAAAAACAGCAAAAACAACAACAACAAAAAACATACAAGGTTTTTTCTGAAAGCAGCGACATATGGTGTATGGGCTGGAGAGCGAATTGTGTGTTGAAACTATGACAAAATTTGCATGATACATGATACTCTTATTTTATAGAAGCAAGAGAAAAAGGGTTTTACATATGGGCCTTTTAACAATGTTTACACACTACATGAAACTCTTATTTCGATAAAAGTAGGAAAAAAATCAGTTTAGCCCGATATTGGCCCTTTTAAAAAGAGAAGACTCAGTTACGTTTCTCTACCTTAACAATCCATATCTGAAGCTGAAGCTCTCAGACAACAAATTGCCCCCCTGTGCAGGTCTCTGTCTCCAAATGCTAAGGTTCGCCTTTAATTGTGACGCGAGGGGGGAGAGTGCGGCGGTTATAGACAAAATAGCGACGCACATGTCACAGGACGTGTTGTGAATAGTTCACTTAATACCACTGTATACACAGTGGACGGAGAGCGGCCACCTTTGCTCCACTCTCTGCAAATCTCTGAATAACAATCTGACATAAATTCTGCACATATAAAATTAGTAAATGCCACTGTAGCCGTAGTTAAATATCACACAGTTCCCGGGGGAGGCCTCTTGCAAGTTACCTTGGCCTATTTTGCAAAAAAAAAGTGGAGTGGCGGGGGGAGTAGGAAAGAAAAGAAAAGAGTGGAAAAAAAGAAAAAGAAAGAGGAAGAAATGCAGCTGTATGCAGGCAGAGAGGAGGGAAGAAAGTGCCGGAATAGGGAAGAGTGCTTGAATGTTGAGTAAGCCCTCCTCTTTTTAGGGCTCATACTGAAACTATCAAATAAAATTGGCATATAGAAAAGCCTTCACTGGTCCTCTCCTATGGCTCATTAGGGGTTAAGTGTGGCCTAATCTTTTCTCTAATAAAGTTGCTTTGAAGTGAGAAAAGTGGGCGGGATGGGGGCTGGGGTTCTTCACATAGGCCACTTTGTAAATGAGCTCAACCCAAAGCCCTGCCTGCGTGGGTGTGGGTGCGTGTGTGCATTAGGGCTCGGCCCACTCAAGCTGTCGCTTTGAACCGCAGTCAGGTTTAAAGATATACACTCCGGAGTTTGTTCTCACAAATCTGGAATCCATCTCCATCCTCTGTCGTTAAGCTTCAGCGCTGCCGCCGGCTGGCCCTACATGGGAGATTTTTTTCTTTTTCTTTTTTTTTTCTCTCCCATGCCTGCCTGTTGCAGGACTGGCACGGTGCCAGGTGCGGGCGGAGGGAAGCCCCTCATTAATTTGCCCACAGATTGCTGTTAACTTCTCTCGCTCGGGTGAGAGGTGTTTACAACAGTTTAGCGGCGAACTGTCACAGGCTGAGGCCTTAATGTAGCGCTGTGTCACAGCACGGGGACGGCCTTGTTTGTTTTTGCGCTGTAGGCATTTCACATTAATAGGCAACGCTGGGCCCCAGCCAATAGCAGAAGCCAAAATGCAACAGGTTCAGTGCATTCCATCCAGACAAACAGAGAGAGGGAGAGAGAGAGGGAGAGAGAGAGAGAGAGAGAGAGAGAGGTGTCTGTAGGCCACAGTTCACTTTACCTTACACATCACAATGTGGTTGTGATTCACAGTGTAAATGTTATTGTACTGGTGTGCGTCTGTATGCGTCGGTGTGTTTTCCATCCAACCCCTCCTTTTTTTTCTTTCCAAGAGTAAAGGGATAGAATGTGCTGGAAGGGGTCTACACTCTCTCTCCAAACGGACCATGTTAAATTACCCAAAACCATTTAACGTCCAGCGTACAAATGGCATTCTTAACATATGGAACTCTTTATTTAATGTTTTCCTTGTTGATATACAGAATGTATAACAAATGGTAATGACTTGCAGCTGCTGAGGAGATGTAGCGTGGTGTCAAAGGTTTTCTCCACAGCTTGATGGCTGAGATGATGAAGTACTATTTATTTATTTATTTATTTATTTGGAGTGGTTCTTTGTAGATGATGAAACTCTTAAAAGAGTATCAGTAACACATCAACAACGTATCCATGACGTAACAGTAGTGAAGCATCTGAATACACTGAAATAAGTATCTTGTAGATGTTCTGTTGATACATGACTTACATTAAGTAGATGTGTTGTTAATATGTTACTTCCATTACACCAAATCTAACTTTACCCAACCTTACCCAAAACATAACCCTCACCTTGGCCCTAATCCTAACCCTAACCTTAACCTCAACCCAAAACCTAATCCTAACCCTCATATGTTTTTGACATTACTCAGAGTCTGTTGAGTGTTTGTTTCATCTAAAAGAACCACTAAAAATAAAGGTAGTCACCATTGATTGATTGATTGATTGATTGATTGATTGATTGATTGATTGATTGATCGATTGTGTTTCTGATTGGGCTTTTGATTTGAGTGATCACATCCACTAAGGAGCAATGAAAATATACCAGAAAGACTTAAAAAAGAGCATGTTATCAAAATATGTTACTCATCAACCTACTTACCAAGAATATTTCTATAAATAGGTCTTCTTTTTTTCCTTTTTTGAATTTGTTTGGTTCAGTCTTTAACATTCATCCTCCACTCCATCTGTGAGCAACTTCTCAGAACTGAAGACATGTGTGAGGATGGATGTATGAGGAGAGGGCAGAAAACCTTAAATGAAATCTTCAAACAAACACGCCCGGTGGTCAAAATTTCACTTCCTTTACATTTGTATGTATAACCTGGAGGAGCACACGCACCTTATTCAGCATTACCATGATTGCACATAACCCCCCCACCTTCCTTACTCTTAACCATTGCGGCCCTGGTTAACTCACCATAGCGTGTTTCAGTCTGTCATCAAATTGACTTGATGTAGCATAGCATGGCAGGGAGAATGTTGATTTTCAGAGACCTCAGGCCTTGAGTATAGCTATCCGACTGTGACCAAAGCAAATCATAACAATAATCGCACATTCGCCTGCCCCCAGGGGTGCGATATGAATGCTCAGTCAGTGCCTTAATAACTGATGTATGCGCCTCCATGTTTCCACCAACAAATCGGCGCTGATTGATACGAACAGGCATCATTTGGTGAAGCCAGGCTCCGCCAGTCAATGCTAAGTGGGACTGACGTTTGAGAGTTGGACCAAAAAAGCACAGATTGTTCAATCAATTCTGGCAAAGTGGCTTGTTAACGGAACATAGAGAGTACTGCAAGTGTGCATAGTGAGAACAGTGAGATGGGCCGTGACAAACATAAGCAAACCAGATAGGTGTTGTACTGTAAATGGGAATGTGAAGGTCAATATTAGGGGTTACACTCAAGGTCTGTGAGGCTGGATTGGTTTTACATGCTTTAAAGGTACCTAAGAGGTTCTTGGTAAGTGAAATTATCTTAAATCTAGTCAATAGATCAGACATTTCTGATTAAAAATATGATTGTTTGACTAATTTGCAGATATTTTTTTATTTTAAGAGCCTTTCACTAGATAATGTTACTTAAAACAAGTAAAAATGTCTAAAATGACAAATAATCTTATTCTTATGACAATCTCAGAATGTGATGTATTACATATATTGACTACAGTTGAGCTTATTTCATATATATATATATATATATACATATATATATATATATTGCACCGCTTTAATTGGTATGAAAACACATTATAATAAGGTTCTTTAAACATTTAAGAGGCTCTTCACACTAGCAAAGTACATAAAGGTTTCTTTTAAGAGACAACCTTAAGGTAGTTCTTCTGTGTAACCCAGAATATGTACTTTATGAAAAGATAAACAATAAATTGCATTACAAAAACACACTGGTTTCATACTTTTAGCACTTAGCTCAATGTGTTTTGGGTATATTATTCTTGCATTTTGCCATCTGTGGTTAATATATATAAATCTGTAACGATTATGTTGTTTAAGCCTTTATTCGTGACACCTCCTCAGCAAAAAATATCAGTACACCAATGAAGAATGATCACAGAGCGCTCTGAGTTGTCAGTGGAGGCTGTACCTGTCGGACTGATTATCCAGCTATTACTCACACATGTTTGCTTGACAGCCTCTATCGATAAAGATAATCTTTGATCAAACAGCGTGCATCGAACCTGACACTACCCCGTGCTGAATCCCGGGTAAACAACAGCTTCCTCCAGCTTTACTGGCAGTGATATCTCCTCTGGTATCCATTCTGAAGCTGTTTTCTGAGCCTTTCACTCCTTGACGGCTTCATGTGGGACTGTTTTCCTCTCTTGAAAAGCTTTAAAGAATCATGAAGGCTGACAGCACTAGAGGATGCTGTGTTTGGAGTCCATATTGGTATTGTCAGCTCTTTGTGTATTCAGTTATTTACTCTGTTTTCATTCCGCTCACCCTCAGCCTGCTCAGTTCTCTTTCATAAAGCGCATGAGATGAATGTTGTAGGCCTGATTATGCTTTTACAAGGGGAGCCTTGTTGAAAAGGCAATATTTTGGCAAGGGGTGGCAGAGGCTGAGCCCGGGTTGTTCACAAGTGTTTACTTCTGTGTTTTTGTTTGGTTTGCATGTGTGTTTGTCACCCTGCAGAGATTGGCGGCGGCTTGGGAGAGCGCTTTGAATAATACAACAAATTACAAGCGCTTTCTGTCCTTTGGCAAGTACGCGCTCAATTAAATATCCATTATTCACTGTAACATCTTGTTGGCATAAGAGAAACAGTTTTGTTTACTAAACATGTGAATGTTGAGATGAAAGCGTGGCGCTGCATAATTCATACGCGCTGTGTTTGCGCGCGTAAAGCCTAGCATTGCGAAAATGTTGTGGTGTCAGGCTTCTTCCCCGCACATTAAAAATACACCAGTGTAACGCAGCAAAGCTCCCCCGTATTGTTATCATTTATTCAGCCGCTATGACATTAATATTGCACGTGGCTCCTCGGCACGCGCCTCATGCCCTGCGAGGCTGTTTCTCCTTGCGACTGGAGCCGTGGTCGGAAAAGCGCCGTAGCCGGTCTGTCTCTGAAAATGATTCCTTATTATAATGACGGCATTGGGCACCTAGATTAGCCCAGGTGAGGACCCCCCACCACCCCCACCGCTGCCCTTCAGGGCATCTCGGCACGCTGTTTAATCCAAATGCCAATTTGGCGTGGGTTTGTTTGGAGCGGGGGGGATGTGGTGTGGGCGCGTGCCAAGGGGAGGCGCTCCTCCCAGCTTGGTGCGTCTCTAATTGGAGTGCAGGGAGCGGCCGGGGCTGCCGGGGTGTCAGTCAGTGTTTAGGATGCCCCCGGGCACTCCTCTCCTATGGGTATCAAAGTGCTCTAATTAAATGCGGGGTTCGCAGCGCGGCCCTCCACATCACAGGTCGAGGGAGAGCGGCCCGTGTCCTCGTGCCTTTGACTAGCCACAGCCTCCGCTAATTACCCATTGTCCAATTGACTTGCCACTCGTACATAGCAACGACCCATTACTCACAGCCACCCCCACCCCACCCCCACCCCCACCCACACTCTGACACGTTCCTGTCCGACCCCCTCCTGGCCATCTATTTTTATTTTTTTCCTTTTTTCCTCTCCCGTCTTTGCCTGGCCAGCCTAATTAATCTTATGGAGATCTCCCCCAGCCAGGTTGCTGCGTGCTTGGCCCCCTGTTTATAATTTGATTTGGGAATGATAAAAGTGTGCATGGCTGTGAAGGAACAGTGTCATTTCCCCAGCGCTGGGGAGATGTGCAGGGGCCATCAATCTTCCCCCACGTGCCCAGCAAACTGATATCCCAGAAAATTAACTTCAATTAATAACACAAATCCCCTGGCGCGGCCGTGGAGGCTAGCGTTGCTTTGAAGGAGAACCTTCAAAGATGCCTCTCCGCTCCCTTTCATAGCCAGGCCCGGGTTCGCGCCTTTTGTTTTTCAGGCAGCATGGGAAATATTTGCTGCATCCACACAAATATTCCCCCATCAACATGAAAAATTGATTATACTCTCCCAGCTGAATGCTAAGTAGCGTGGCAGATCCTAACGAGGCTTTCAGGACACTCATTAATTCATGCTACTAATACCTTGTCCTTCAACGCCTTGAACCAGCACTGCCATTGTTTGTTTCATGATGGAGTAATATGGAGGACTCTCTCTGGAAAGCCTTTTGAGCATACTCTCCTCAGAAGGTTCATGCCTTTACTCTACCATTTAGGCTTCTTACTAGTTTACTAGTCTTGCACTGTGCATATGAGCAGAATGACAATGAGAGGCCATTAGTCCATTTATACACAAAGGCTATTTTGATTCTTACATCACATACATGCAGCCCACCTCATCACATTCTTTTGCATGCAGGGATAAAAATAGTTGGTAATACTTTATTTGAACCCTGCTGAACATTGACATAGCCATGCCATTAATGTGTCTTAGCAGATGTCTTAGTTACCATCATAGGTGTTCAGGTTCATCCTGCCATAAAACCAAGTTCGCTTGTGAAGGAGATCTGTGAAAATGCTGCAATATTTAAGCAGGAACAGGTGAACAACAATGCAGAAGAATGTGTTAAGTTGGAATTCCAGCCAGCTGGAGGAGAAAAATAATTGCCATTTTCCGCTCTCTGTGTCTGTGACGTAGAAACTTTGACTTTAATGTAAAGCTTAAATAAAAGTTTCTAAAGATTTTGATTATGTTGAAGTAATGACTTATTTTCTTTGGCTTTGGACTGATTATGCTGAAATGATGGCTTATTTTTTCAAAACTGATTATGGCAAAACGATTATATGTAACAGGACAACAGACAAAACATGTAGCACTCAGCATCATTACACCCGTATATCATTCATACATTTTAGCTGATGTTACCATCACTCAAAATCAGGTGCCCATAGTCACCATTACTAGTACCAGTAATTGTTATAACAGATTTTGTTGAGTAATGTAGCAGTGTTGTGTTACCGTTACTGGTAATTGTCATGACAGATGCCATAATGTTTGATATCATTATAGCTTATAATATGTTAGTAAAGTTAGTCGAGCTGGCATGAGATATTATGAGATCTGTCATGGCAGTTAATGGTGATAGAAACATAACCCTTATATTACTAAACAAAATTTGTCATGATAAATCATGATAGCACATGACATCTGCCATAACATGTTTATGGCATGGTTTTGTCAAAGTACAGGCCTACCAAAAAATGACCAAATACTTAAAGACAATTATAGCAAATGTCCAACATTTATGCATAGGTTAGTGATGGGAATGTATCTTTCCAGACATATTTGTTCTTTTTTTACAACTTAAATAGAGGACATATCAAATTGCATCAAAGCTGCTGACTGACTAAGATCTAGGTCTTGCCTAAATGTGTCATTTCTTGGGATTCCATGTGTTGTTCCATGGGTTTTTGTTTGTTCTGTAAGGGGTAGAATTGCTTGGAACTGCTCATTACATTTACTTGCATGAAAGTTTGGATTGTTTTCATGCTATAAAGGTATCGTTTTGGTGGTTTTTGTTATGCCAGTGACAATATGTCTGTGTGTGTGATCGATTGTGTCTGTGTATGAATGCCCCTGACCCACCAGACACCACTTGTCAGAACACAGGCCCCAGTGTGGTTTTCCACCTGAGGGGACGGCAGCTCAGTCAATCTTCCCTACAGACTGCACTCGAGAGCTTACACCAGCCAAGCAATCCGTGTGAACAACCAGGCAACACACACGAAAATGAAATCTAGATAGCATGGCAGGCTTTTGAAGGGTCTATTAGTGGGGTCTGTGAGGAAGTGTTAGGAGTGGGCTAAGTGTTGGCCCCATGCCGCAGGGCTGCTGGAACTCCGCCAGCTGTTTACTGCTTATTCCTGGCACCATCTGAGCCAGGTTCTCTCTCTCTCTTGCACTTTCTATCTCTCTCTCCCTCGCTCTCTCTCTCATGCTCTCTTTTCTCTACAACAGAGGGCATCCTCGTGAAACCGAATACACACTCAGTGCCAAGGCCTGAACGCTGACTCAGAGAGGCCATGTGACAGGAATGGCAGTCCTCATAATGCGCTCTTAAAACACACAGTACCTCTGTACAAAAAAGGAAGTGTTTTTTCTTTTAGTTGTTTATCATTTTTAGTCAGCTGCCGCCTTGAAATATCTTTGTAGCTTTTCTCCATCTGCTACTGAAGGCCTAATGGTAAAGTAGAGTACACAGCGGCGAGCGTTTACAGCAAGTTAAGCCGCATTAATAATGAATGATGACAATTCTTTATACTCCTGCAACACAATAATGCCTTTATTAAGCTGTCGAGAGCTGGTGTGTCAAAACCTATTGCACACCTGCAGCTCAGTCAGTGGGAATGTTGTGTTTGTAAGTGTGTAATGGTTCAGTACGTGTATGTGAGTAATGGTTTAGTACGTGTGTGTGTGTGTACGCCATGAAAAACCTGTGTTTCCTGCCTCTCTACGCTGCCTCAGGCACTGGCTCCATTGGGATGGTTTATATGTAATAGTGGGCTTCTGTGTATTGATCAGTGCTAATGTCTCAATGATCTCCTCATGATGCCTCTCTCTCCTGCTTTCCCTTTCTTACTCTCTCTCTCTCCCTCCAGTGGGGATATTACAGCACAGCTGCCACCTTCATGTTACAGTCTGAGTTACAGCTGCTCATTAATTAGCCTCCATGCTAATGAAGAGGCAGTGGCTGGCTGTGGCTCGCTGCACAGGTCCCTCACTGCTACTGTATCGCCTTTGCTGGGAGTGAATTAGAACACATGATCTGTGTCTCAGTTTGGGCATCAATATTGTCGCATCACACTCTATGTGCTTCACAGTTCAATGTCTGCACTTGTAGAGTACCATCCATCTTTTTGGACTATAGTAACATTTTTAGAACTTTTTCTGTTTGTAAGATTTCTCTGTAAGAATGCTGGGGGTAGCATATCAGAGAAATATGATTACTTTTTCTGATAACACATTAAAGTTTACATTCTTGTAATCACATTTTAGTTACAGACTAAATAAGACTTTCATTATTTGTGTTATATTTATCAGTGACAGTTTTTCCTAAAAAGGAGTGGTCCTTTTTACATGAAACAGACCCTCTATGGACATTCAGTAACATGTCAAAGAAATATGAGGGTGAAGATTAGGTTTTGGGTTGAGATTAAGGTTAGGATTAAGGCCAAGGTGAGGGTTAGGTTTGTAATGGGAGTAACATATTAACAACGCATCTACCTAATGTAAGTAATGTATCAACAGAACAGCTACAAGATATTCACTTCAGTGTATTCAGTTGCTTCACTACTGCCACTTCACTGATATGTTGTTGATGTGTTACTGATAATCTGTTGAGTTTATTAATCATCTACGAAAGATCACTCCAGACAAAGTGTTATCTATGTATCTATATGTATTCAGAAGATATCGAATAATAATATTTGCATGCAATGTCAGTATCTATATATATATTTCTATATTATCCATGACTTGATCCGCAATTTGTGTGCACGTGTGCTACCTGACCTTGATTGTGAAAGTGAGCAGCGCTGCGTGAGAAGTGATGTAAACATGACAGATTTATCGAAGCATTTAATTACGTTAATATGAAACTGATGGATAAAGATCTGCGTGCTGAAGATTAGAGAGCCCAAACCTCAACTGATCAGGCAAGACTCAAATTTCATTTAGAAGCAGCTCTACATTTTATTCATACATTTTCTTTTGAGTAGAGTTTGCACTGGCTAGTTTTCAGGGATTCAAGCAGCACTAGCCATTCATAATGCAGCCATTGAGTGGAAACTGTACCATTCCACTTCATTTTTTCTAGGTGAAAATGAATATTATTTCTATATAATTCTTTACAGAGAACAAACTTAAATGTGGCATTTCTTTCTTTTGATTTTAGCATGCAGTTTCTATTTATTTACCAAGTTTAACTGAACAATAGCTGTGGATTAAAAGGTGTGGAAGTGTGTTCTCTGTAGAGGATGTATAAACTTATTTTCACTTAGAAAATCAAAGAAAACATCAATCGACTGTGGCTTCCAGCTTTTGCATGTGGCAGCAAAAAGTGAATTTTAGTGAATTTTGAAATAAAATGTGAACATTCTGTCCTGTCACATTTCTTATGGATGAAGGTAAACATGGTGCACTATAATTATGCAAATTAAAACGTTCGATTATCTAGAAATACAACCTCATTTCCAAAAAGCTGTGCAAAATGTAAATTAAAACAAAATGCAATGATGTGCAAATTATTTAAATGATTTCATTTGTGGATGTAGAGATAAACTGTTTTTGACAGTGTTTTTGAGAAGTGTTTCTGAGCTGATGCAGTGATTTTCACTGCAGCATCATGTATGTTTTTACTGCAGTGCTGCTTGAGGGCCCAAAGATCATGACCAGCAAATACTGGTTTTTGGTCTTGTCCCTTGCATAAAGAGATTTCTCCAGATTCTCGGAATCTTTTAATGTCATTATGTACTGTAGATGATGAAAACCAATCTTTGCTATTTTACATTGAGAAACGTTATTCTTGAATTGATGCACTATTTGCTCACACAGTCTTTCACAGTG
>NC_051211.1:41895152-41897652 GCF_015220715.1 Pygocentrus nattereri
GTGTAGTTCTGTCTTTAATACTCCACACTGCTCACAGCCCAGTCATAATGCAGTCCAGTTGTTATGACCCAGTAACCTGAAGTGTGGGGGGGACACTAATTATCTTATGTGAATTACAGTGTCGACATAATGCCATAAAGACAGTTCAACCATTCAACTGCTGAGGGCTGAGCTGAATGGATGAATAAAATCATTGTATCCTAATCAGTAATCTGAAAACGTTATACTCCCAAATGCACATATAACTCACGTAGTAATCTGTGTCTTGCTGTGTCAATCAGATTTTCAACATGGTCCACACAAAAAAGATAGGATTAGGGGAAAGATGTCCCAATGATGGGAATGTGTTTGTGTATTGTAGCCGCCTGCTTTCTGTCAGTGCTTTAGTTTTCTCATGAGTGGTGTATAGACTTTTAGTGTCCCCCAGCTGTTGTTGTGACTGATCCTACAAACCCAATTCCAAAAAAGATAGTAAAAAACAAGTTAAAATGCAAATAAAAACATAAAACAGTGATGTATAAATCTAATTTGAGCTGTACAAAGTACAAAAACAAGATGTGCATTGTTTACCAACTTCACTGTTCTTTATAAGTATACGTTCATTCTGAAAATTATGTCATTCCAAAAAAAATTGGATGGGGCTGTTTAAGACTTAGAACATGGTGAAATGCAATTCTATTCTATTCAACGATATTGTCATTATACATATATGCAGTATAACGAAACACATTCAGGCTACTTCTTTTTCTTAAGACAAGAACATGACTGCACATATACTAGATGGATGGCGATAAACTAGAGACAGAGAAGTGTACTGATGCTCAGAAAGTGTGTATATCCATGTGCAAAATCTGTTTTCAGAGGTAGTGTTCAGTAAACATTGGCATGAACATTAGATTATGTTCAACCCAAGTATATATGAAGTCAGACACAACAGTTCAGAATAACTATGTTCAAAAAGCATCTTGAAAATGTGAT
Organism: Pygocentrus nattereri; assembly: GCF_015220715.1. NCBI lineage: Eukaryota > Metazoa > Chordata > Actinopteri > Characiformes > Serrasalmidae > Pygocentrus > Pygocentrus nattereri. Next base: position 41,896,131 of record NC_051211.1, read on the forward strand.
GCTTGGGTCTAGAGAAGCATCCAGGAGTCCTTAATAAGCAAGGATGAGTCCAGGATCATCAAATAGCCAAAAATGCATCAGCAAAGTTCAACACTCCACATAACTGTATCTCCTGCATGTCCACAGCCGAATGAGACAGTAGCAGAATGTTCCACTATCATCAAAATATTCAGGGAGAATATTGGAGATGAAAATGGAGTTGGAGATGGCTCTGCATTAATATTGGCATGCTTCTGTGATGGAGATCACCACATGGGCTCGGGAACACTTTGAAAACCTGTTGCCAATAAACACCTTCGTCCTTCGCTGCATCCACAAATACAAGTTAAGACCACACTGTGCACAGTGGAAGCCATAAGTCAACAATGTCCAGAAACACTGCTGACTTCTCTGGGCTCAAGTTCATCTAAAATCAACAAAGGAAACATATACTGTGGTCTGACAAGTCAAACTTTCAAATTGTTTATGGGAACAATGAACATCCTGTCCTATAGGCCAGAGAAGAAAGAGATCATCCAGACTGTTAATAATTTAAAGTTCAAAAGTAAGGATGTATCATGGTATTGAGGGGTATTAAAGGCTTACCTGCACATCTGTGAAAGCAAATTAATGCTGATCACATTTAGGAGCCACATATGCTGCCTTTTAGATGTCCAGGCTTGTTTGTCTTCAGTCCCCAAATGATTATTAAATGCTGTTCAATGGAAAGGTGATATAACACAGTAATAAACATGCTGCTGTGTCAGATTTTTTGGAACGTATTGTAAACATCAAATTTGGAATAAGCATATATTTACATAACACAATCTCATAAGGTAAAAGTTCCTATTTAAATTTCTAAACTTTAATTAAGGTGGGAATTACAGCACACTGTATAGAGCAGAAGTTCAGATGAAAAGTGAAAGTGAGGACCTGTGTTAGTGTTGAAATGATGTTGAACAGAGAGAGAGAGATAGAGACAGAGGGAGAGAGACAGTACTGATGACTTCTCCTTCACTGTTTGCTGTGTTAAAGGTGCTGAAGTGCGTTCCTCTCAGACACGGCTTATTGCAATAAATTAAACTGACGCCATTTGGCACAATATCCCCTCAGCAGAGAGTGATTAATTATGGCTGCAAAAGCACTGAACACACACACAGTGAAACAATCAAGTGTGGTGAAGGGCGGCGTGGTATGGAATTGATTTCTGTGGTAACAAGTAAAAACGTGTGTGTGAGTGTGTGTGTGTGTGTGTGTGCATGTATTGTAGCCTACTGCTTTATATGTCAGTCCGTGTGTCTGTGTATTTACTGTAACACTTTATGGCAGGTCAAACTCATAACACTACATGACAATTACAAACACGTTTATGACTTTATGATTTAAACCTACATACACATTTATAAAGGCTTATTCCAATAAGCATCTAAAAAGCAGCTTTTGTCAACTGCAATGTCAAGTTGACATAACACCTATATTAAGTGACACAGATTTTTGCTGAAACTAGGTTGTGTGACAACACTTTCTGTTATGAGTGCCTAGT
>NC_051211.1:41902652-41914220 GCF_015220715.1 Pygocentrus nattereri
GTCTCAAGAGTGTAACTTGGTCTTGGGATGAGGTGCACTCAAAAATGGATTTTCCATGATGGATTAACTGGGTATTATTTGTTTGTCAATGTTCACTGGTTCTAAATTGTAAACATTATCTGAGGGCAAATCAGAATGTTATTGTTACCGTGTTTTCATTGAATAATAAAAATGGATGTATGTTATTTGGCTTATATTCAATTAACTCTATGTGGTGTTGGTTAGACTCGACTATTACAATGTGTTAGTCTTAACTCAGACTTAGTGTGTCCTGGTCTCAGCCTTGACTCACACCCTCCTCTAATGGTTGTTGATTGTTACACATATTGCAACAATCAACAAAATGTACTCTCTCTAACTATTGACTCTTTGGCAAGTGGCAAAAAAATGGGTTAACTCACAGACATGATACCAATCATGATAGCAATTAGCACTCTTTCTACCTATTGTCAGTTCATTAAGGAGAGTCAACAGTGTCAACAAAAACATAATTTGTATGAGAAATGAACTTATATTCACTCTTTATCCTGATAATGTAATACATTTTAGGTCATCACTTCTCCTGGTGTCTCTGAAGAAATGTTTCAAATTCATCAAAGCACTAAGATAAATGGAAGCATCTTCTATTTACACCATAAAATACACAACATCTTATTTTTATTTGGCTCTAACACCTATAAAACTACTTTGTTTGCTTTGGCACATGTTTAGCCTACATTGCAGGCTTGTTTTAACACTCAGCATGGATCCAAGACAAGAAAATCATAAAAAATATATCCGCCTATATAATATATAATACTAATCACATTTTCTTCATGGTAATAAGCCATAAAATGAACCACCAACAAAAGATTGCAGTTAAGCTCTTGTCTATTTCTGAAAAGATTTCTGAACTGACAACTGTTTTGATAGTCTGTAAAGTAAAAAATGGAAGCAGTAAACAAAATTGTGATCAAAAAATGACCAAATTCATAAAGATATTAAAATCATGTCAGCATTTTATGTCATTTATTTGCATTTCTGAGTAGTTTAGGGTCTCCCGATAATAACAACATATGGCATGTGACCAAAATACCAAATACCTTTTTTTTTTTTTATTTTAACTTTTTAGCAAATGCATTAAACAATAAGTAAATAAATACAAATAGAGTTAGCTATGTGTTTTTTTAAGTGTTTCTGCACCTGGTTTGTCCACAGACCCCTGTTGTGTTGCAGGATGGGAAAGAAAGAATAAAAGAGTGTGTGTGGTTTGCATGTGTGTGCAGGTGTGTGTCTTCTCCCAGCACCCAGCAGAGAGATGATCCAAGCTGTCCAGCGCTAATGAGCGATGATGCCCCGGGATGTGTTTATTTACTTAATGTGAAGCACAATCTGGCTTATTTGTGCTCTCTCTCTCTCTCTCTCTCTCTCTCTCTCTCTCTCTCTGATATGTGGCTAATGGCTGGCAGATGCAGCGTGATCGGTGCTAGGCCTGGGCTGTATTTGTTTGCACTGGCCAGGTTTTGCAGACTAAACTGGTATCGGCTCCCAGCAGCTGCTTTAGATCAAGTCACGAAGCTCCACCTGGTAAAACAAGATGGGAGCAAGCCTGACAGGAGCGTAATGTCTCTGTTAACACACGAGCAGTTTACTGAGGGAAGCCACCTGATCCACGCAAGGGGTTTTTAGCCCTAAATGCTGCAATTCTACAAGATAGCAAATGAGGGAATGAAAAAAAAGAACTGTCTGTTTTGGTCTGTGGAAAAGAGATCAGACTGAATTATGGGGTTTGGAGTATAAAGGCCAAACCCTATGTATAGTTAAGAGGACTGCAAGGAGGAGGAAAAAGGCCTGAATTTTGAAGTATAAAATATTTGGTGGCTTGAACAAAGCTAGGCTTTTTGTTTCAAAAGCTGTTACTCCACTTAACAGCAGCTGCTGAGTCTTAAAGACACATTGGTGTGGAGTGTATGCTCACCCATGGTGCAAGATAGATCTGTCCGAGACAGTGCTTGCGGACTGATGAAGGCCAAACGTGTTTGCTCTGTTGTGATTAGTTTACTTTTATCTGCTGTCTGGGCTGATAAGTTGCAGCATAATAGTTCTGATACCATCTGAGGCTCTGGTCATACACGGTTAGAAATAAAGGTACTGCGCAGCTACATTTTACATTCATCAAGGTACAAACAAAGTAAATGTACCCTCAAAGGTCCAATTGTGTATTTTTTTTTCAGGTGAAAAATACGGATTTGAACCTTTTCATAACCCTAACAAAAAACCCTGGTGATGAGATGGGGCGTGTGGAATTAGTACAACTTAGAAAATATCATTTAAATGCATTGTGATACAATTATATTCCCTGACTAAAGGCGCTGAGATGTCTCATTGAGGGTACCACCCCAGTGACAAAAGAGGTACTGCTCCAGCGACAGTGTAGTTCTTGGAGGATGTGTAGTCTGCAGTTGGCATCTAACTACGAGCATCAGGGCTGGGTTTATAATATTAGCTGAACTGATATCTGTCTACCTTAGACTGTGTCGTGAGCACAGCTACCCATCCACTGAATTTAGCAGTAAAACAAGTCACAGCTTGAGTGTCCAGGAAAAATTACAGGGCCAAGGTGTAGCAACCCTATGTTTTTTAAAATGTATCTCGGCTGTCTAGCTACCTTTAATGGATTTTGGTCTGCATTTAGATTTTTTTTTGCTTTAGTGGGGTAAAGTGGAGTAATTTTTTTTAAATTCCAGATTTAGTCTGTTTATTTTGATTTTGTTTAGTGATGATCTGTAGATCGCTGCATGGTAACTTGACAAGCGTTACCATTAGCATTGTAGAGTTTTAGTCTCTGGTTAGAGTGTTGGTCTCTGGTTGGCGGTGGTCAGGTTTGGTCAGAATTTACAGTTGGATTTGGTTGTTGCTATATTGGCATTCCATGGACTTCTAAACATGCTTTAAACAGCTATGACCAGGCATGCATTTTACTTTTATAACAATCACTAACTGTAGCCTACCTCACCATCAAGATGAGCATTTAATCTGTATCTAAAATCCTAAGAGAGGTCATCGGTTTACTGAGAGAAACCTGAGTGGTTCAATTAAAACCCATTCAACATTAAACCAAGAAGCTGAGGTCAAGAAACCTTTTATTTTAATCGCATTAATTCTGATACAGGTAGAATCAATAGGCCTGTAAGTTATGCTAAAAGTTTCTATTTTCGCTCAGCAGAATGAACAGAATAATAAATTCATACCAAGACAGTACGAGTGGAGCTAAATCTGGATTTTATACAGCAAACGTTCTCCCACGCTAAAAAAAATCTCCTTGTCAGGTTCAGTTAAAAATTTCAGGCTTGATTAAAGCTCAGATGGTTCCGCTTAAAAGCTATCGCTGAAGGTGGGCTGCACCAAGACACAATGCAGCTTGTGTCCCTCAGCCAGCGATCCACAGGTGTGTCACGTTCCTCCACAGCTGGACAGACTGTAAGCCGGACATGGCCTGCATCAGGTTCACCTATGCTAGGCCAGAGCGGCTGAGCACTCCCTCCTTTTTGTTCCATCCACAGGTGGCTGGATGGCTAATGAGTCTGAGTGATGGGCAGCAGTAAAGAGGCCACCAGGGAAAAAGCACAGAGATTTCTCCATCACCTGTTTCCGTGAGACGAGTCAGATGGCTGTGAGAGATGAGCAATGGCAGAAAGACCTCAAATAAAAGCATCCAAAAACATTTAGTCCCTCAGTGTGGATGTTACTGCACAGTTTTAAAAGCTAAGCCCTTAAACTGCAGACTTATTCAGTCATTACTATGGAACTAATTCTGTTGCTGCCATAAGAAAACATCTCTGAAACTTTAACCTTACAAGAGGACAGACATTAGATACTGTTTATCATGGTGCTTTATGATTTATTACCAGTTGTCGATTGATTGCTTCTTTATGAAAGAACAGCTTTGTCCTCATCGCCAAAACATTCAGGGGAATGCCTTCATTTGTATATCTAAACTTAAAGTTTATTACCTTCTTATCTGTAGAATTTTATATGTCTAAAAGAAACTGGATTATAGTCTGCACTCTCAAAATGTATATCTCCTTAAGATCCTCACTGTATGTATACTGAATTAGGAAAACATGCTGTTAGTTATGCCACATCATCTGATTGGAATTTGTTACAGAATTACTAAAAACATCAGGAACTTGTGTCATTCAGTAGTTTTAAAAACATTCTTCAAAAAGTGGGAGTGGGTAGAACTGTTGGTCTGTGTTTTAAATGATTAATTATTGGTTATTTATTCATTTTTCTGTTTGTAATGTGTATTTTGAGGGAACATTTTGTGATCTGTTGCTGCATATCTTGGCCAGGATGCTCCTGAAAAATAGATTATTACTCTCAGAGAGTTTCTTTCCTGCTTAAATAAAGGTAGTGTAATATATAAGCTGCATGTTTTAAGCATAGGCATTTTGCTGTTGCAAAACCTTGTTTCTCCATTTTTGTTGTTTTATTATTTTTTGGCATAATTTCAAAATAATCATTGTTCTATAAATTCCATGATGAATGGGCCAAAAGAAATGGTCCAGAATAACTTAGAAAAAAGTCTGGTTCCATTGACTTATGTTCAAAATAGAGTGTTTTTTCTTTCTCCTGTAAAGTTCTCACTGGTTTCAGATCAATCTTATTGAAGTAAAAAGTCGTAAATGGACAGAAGCTTCCTAAGTTGCATACTTAAAGATGTTTAAGCAACTTAAAAAAAATATACAGTGTGGTTAATCACTGCCATCTTTTCTCTCTCTCTCGCTCTCTCATCCCCCACTCTCCACCACATGCTACTGTTTTTTTCCTCCAGTTCTCACTGTCTCTCACACTGTACAGATATAGACTCCAGTTCTTTCCTATACTTCTGCTCACTCTCAGTCAAACTGCCAGAGTCTTGCTGCCTTTCACAGCTAAATGAATTCTTGACACTCTTTTTTGTGTCTGGTCAGCCACTCTTTCCTGGATTGCAGACTGTTTTGTCATAGCTTTACTGGTCTGAGGGTTGTCAGAACTGATAAGAATATCTTATCGCGTTTAGCCACTAAACAGACCTGTGTCAGAATGTCTTGCTTTTTATTTTTAGAGGTGGCTGCAGTCGAGGAAAATGAAGTGAAGGATTACAGAGTCGCCGTAGCAGGATAATGACTCGCTCCCACCATTCTCACTTCTACGTATCCACATCTGCTAACATATGTCTCCTCTTTGAGACTCTTATTACTGTCTGGAATCTGTGATGGGCTCTATGATAGCAGCATTTGTAAGACTGCTCCATTCAGATTTCCATCTACACTGCTTGTCAAAACTTTGGGGACACCTTGTCTTCCTCTGAATTTTGATTGTCTCACTGTAACTTTTCAGTTCAGTAAGCAGAAGTACCTGCAGAGGGTTTTTTTGGCATAAAAAGCTTTTTGCTAATACTTTGTGTACATATTGCAACTCTGAGCTTCATGTTCCTTGATATTAAGAGCAACTTTTGCCAATGTAATGATTCAATAACTATTTTCTAAACATCTTGTGATCCAATAGCTCAAAGGTATGAGCGCTAATGAGTGCTGACACCACAACGAGGGGATAATATGGGTGGGGACTAAAATTATTCCCAAGGACACATTATGACAAATATTGCCAACTTTTCAGCTGTTCTAATAACACCTTCTTCAAAATGAGGACTGTTTGAGAAAAGGTTGTTCTTAACTATAATGGAATTGAGTATAAGGGCATTTTTAACTTAATTTTGTACCGTTTCTATTAGTACATTCGTTATGAAGTGTTCACAACATGTAAGTGACAGATTCACATAATGAAGGACAGCTTGTGTTTTTACATCATGCAAAAAAATCTAAAAAGAGACTTCTTGACTTGACTTGATTTAACATGTCAAGTTACTGCAGACCGGCAAAGCATGCTCCGTCGTATTAGAAATGTTCTGGAATCACGGGTTTTCCCAGACTTTTGATGGACAGTGTGCACTCGTGCAGCTCAGTGCTGTTCAGCACTGATTGTTCTAAGCTGATCGTCATGTTCTTGGTCACTGATGATATCCTGCATTGTTTTTCATGATTCTGAACTCCCAGCCAACTGAACCCCATCTTACCTGAACACGACTGGGGGAAACACTTGTGTGTGTGTGTGTGTGTGTGTGTGTGTGTGTGTGTGTGTGTGTGTGGACTTGTTTTCCTATTTTCATGGGGACACAACCCTGTTTACACACCAACCAAATGGGGACGCAAAACGTTATGGGGACAAAAACCATGGTCCCCATGAGGGAGACCCCTTAAAACGTGTAGCAGAGGGTATGACTAGGTGCCTCGCACTTGATTTAGCTAAAGCCCAGGAGGAAGGTTTGGAACCGAAGTGTGTGTGTGAAGCTGTGCTCCACAGCGGCCTCTGTAGTCTGGAGCTGGTTTTGCAAGGGATGGGGCCACGCCCGCTCGCTTAACACACTATGCAAGTCTAATTTATGCAAATCCGCCCTGAGGGGAACACTGCGCATGCGCACTAGTAGGTAAACAGACCTAGCGCTTAAAAGGAACATATTCAGCTGTGAAGGTAATATGAATTCCCACAAAATGTCCAGTTTTTTGGTCTAATAAACATTTACAGTACATTCCTAATGTATATTACACCATAAAATCTATATAGAGTAATTATTAAATCTAACAGAATTGTTAACTTAATCGTGTTTTATGTGTAATAGTGTTAACATGCTGAGCATTCAGTAGGTCAGTACAACTACTTATTTTTGTGCAGCAGTAAAGCTTCGTAAACAATTCGTAAAATGTGAGTTACAGTCATAGTTCTACAGTTTTTCAGAGTATATTCATGCATTTTTGCATTTTTATAACGTGTTTGTAAAGAGTGAAATCAGCTAACGCAGCTGCGCGAGAAAGCCACATTCTGAAGTTTTAAAATGGCGGTGTAGTTTTTTGAAGCTGCTCTCTTGGTCCGTGAACACTACGACAGGAATTCGCCGAAAACTACATTTCCCATCCTGCCTCGCTTCCTCCTGCACGGCTGTGTGGCTAATTGGTGATTTTCTGTGCTTCGTCCAAACGGACAGAAAGGTAAGGAATTCGCTATTTATGCTGGTTTGTGTGTTTTTTGTGTGTTTTTTGTGTGTTTGAAGACGTTTGTTTATCCTTAAGACTCGGGAAATGACATGGAATTGGGTTCTTAGGCGTTAGTTTCCCGAATGAACGCTGCTAATTAGGCTAGGCTAGCGGAGCGAGCCGGGCAGGGCGGAGGAGCAGCGCTGACAGCTCAGCCTCGGAGCCTCGGAGCCTTCGCTGACAGCTCAGTTACACCGGCGAGTTTGGCGACTATTAAACAGCGTTTTAGACGCTAAACATATTTTTAGACGCACTGCTGTAAGGTAACATCACGTATTCCCTACGCTTCGTTTTCCCCTACACTGGCAAATTTTCCTGTCTGTGTAATAAAAACACTTTGTTGGCATTTGTCACCAATTCATATGAGGCGTTATCATATGTCCTTTTCCCCATTAAATCGGTTGGCAAGACCATCTAAGCTGGGTTTGGACTTAAAATCTGTGTGATTAGTGGGCTTTTCCCCGCGGAAATTCATATAATCAGTTCATGTCTGTTTTCATGTAATTACATTTCATAAAACTTCACAGATGAAGTTTCTGTCTTATTTCTTTAAAAGTTGTGGCCCGAATGCGACCAAAGTCAAAGTGCGTATTGGTTGCTAGGCAGATTCTGCAGAGTCCAACCAATCATTAAATCGTGTATGACTTCGGGTATTTCCGCCGTAAGTACTGACAGGCGGAAAGAGCCGAACTCTGTTCGGAGCGCAGCGCTGTTACAGCCTCGCTGCCCGGGTTTCGCCCAGAGTGGGGAGGAGGGGGGAGGGGCAGAGAGCGAGCAGGAGAGGGGGGAGGGGAGAGAGCGTGCAGCGGTGGGGGGGAGGGGAGAGAGCGCAGAGAGAGAGCAGAGCAGGTCAGCGGTGGGGGGAGGGGAGGGCATGGTGCTGGTGTTGGTTGAGAGGTGGTCCTGCAGTCCTGTAGTTCTGAGCACTTTCTGCAGCAGATCAGACAAACAGAACAACATGCTGAGATGTTTTACTGGGGAGCCCTTACATGTTTTAATCAGCTAGTAATTGTGTGAATCTAGTGCCTTTCCTGCACTGCAGGGCTGAAATCAGCTGTTTTTCTTAAAAACGTTGTTTCTGTACATCAGAGTCTCCAAACAGTTTTCTAGAGCTGAAAGAACAAGAGCAGTTAAATTCTGCATGTTGCAGTACTTTTGATTGGCTGTAATAAAACTTAAATCTCAATCTTTAAACCTACTGTTTGCTTTCTCATAGAGAAGTAACGAGTAGGAAAATTTAAGGGAACCCAGGCTGTTAACACTTTCAACAGTGTACATATCCAATACTATTAAAGTACTATTATGCATATTACAGTGCTATTAAATTATTATATATAAACAAGAAAGAAATGTTTATTATGAAAAGAATATGGCAAATAGGCAAAGTTCCTGTATGACTAGGCCCCCATTGTCACACTGTGATGTCAGGTGTTTGCATTGAGATCAGTCCTGTGGTAAATAAGACAATCAACAAGTTTGTCTCCTGAGTAATATCACGTTCTAGCTAAAGTGGGAAAGACCGAATGATATATTGGAGGTAAATGAGAATAGCTTCCTGTTCCTCGCTTAGTGGACGAGAGAGAGCATCCATTTGATGTGGAAAACAATAATGGCAACCTACTATTAGAGAGGTTTTATCTATTTTTAATAATGAGTAGTGTTTTGCTTGGTTTGTATAATTAAATTTAATAGACTTGAACATGTACCTCATATCAGGGCCTTTATGTCCCTTTATGTCTGAACAGTCAGGGTTCGCTTTAAGAACAGTATGAAAAAGTTAAGTATTTGTAAATAGCTGACGGTAAACCTCTTTGTCAATCTGAACAGTAAAAGTCTTTTCAAAAGTACTCATCCTTGGCCCTGAAGAAAACACTCCAAAGCCTGGTTGTGCTCTTTTTAAATGTTTTGGATGAAAACTTTGGATGTGGCAGTGATGGGCACTTCTGTTTTTGGAGGAGCATATGTTGATTTTTATGTGTTTTTCTGTGATTTGTTTAGAATCTTTATTATCCTATTTTATCCAGTCAATATATGGACAGTTCCTTGAAGAATTAAAAATGTCACGAAGAATCAGTCCACTGCAAGACTCCATACATCATGTGATCACAAAGACTGACAAGACATCAAAGCTAGAGGTGAAGTACATCAATCCCTTGAAAGGTAGGTTAAATATGTACCTGCACATGTTTTATCTGTATGATAGATCATTGTTCTAAAATAAGTGTTTCTTCATTGTTCTCTTCAGTTAACAGCCACTATACACAAAGGGCAGTTACATTTTGTAAATGCTGCATGAAAAAACTTATGCATCTATCAGAGCATGGAAGCCAGAGAAAAACCTGGGCAGTTGTTCTTTTTTTTTGTTAATTAAACTTTAAAATTATAAAGGAAAGAAAACTGTAATTGAATCACGGTGACTTTAATTCAGTTGTTCCCATTTGAAAGAAAGCAGAATAACACCCTACAAATAAGCACTTCTGGAACAGTTACTTAAGTCATAGTGACTAGTTTAAAAAGCAGAATTATCTAGAAATTACCATTTTTTTTGTTTCCAAAGGTATGAAGGTAATGATGTCAGTGGAGTACACGGCTGGATGGCTCCATACCAAACTACCAAACTTAGTCTTTAAGCCAATTCTAATTGAACATTTCTAATACTGTCCCACTAATGAGCAACAATAAAAGTAACATTTTTTATTTTGTCCAAACGTTGAAGCCTTTTCGTGTATATTTTGATTAAAATTTTTTTTAAATGTGGCTGAATTGCAAAATTCACGGTACTTATTTAGATACATCTGGGATACTGTGTTAACTATAACCCTATTTCCTAAAAAGTTGTGTTGCTGTGCAAAATGTAAATAAAAACAAAATGCAATGATATGCAAATCATTTAAATCCTGTATTTCATTGAGAGTAGTACAAAGACAACCCATCAGATGTTGAAACTAAGAAATTTTGTTTTTTGAAAAATATATGCTCACTTTTAATTTGATGCTAGCAATACATTCCAAAAAATTTGGGACGGGGCCTGTTTACCAGAGGTGATGAAACACACTTCTTTTAACAGCACTATAAGCGTTTGGGAACTGAGGAGACATTGCTGTTGTTTAGAAAGTGAACTGTTTTCTGTTCTTATTTGATTCAGGATTTCAGCTGCTGAGCAGTTCAGGGTCTCCTTTGTCATATTTTTCATTTCATAATGCGGCATGTTTTCAGTGTTGACATGTCTGGACTGCAGGCACGTCTGTTTAGCACCCATACTCTTTTAATACGGAGCAATGCTGCGATAATACATGCAGAATGTGGTTTGACATTGTCTTGCTGAAATAATTAAGGCTTTCCCTGAAAAAGATGTCGTCTGGACGGCAGCATATATTGCTAAAACGTATGTATTGTTCAACATTAATGGTGCCTTCACAGATGTGTACATCATACCATGTGCACTAATGCCCCTCATACCATCATGAATGCTGGTTTTTGAACTATGCATTGACATTAATCCAGGTGGTCTTGATTTCCAAAAAAAAATTCAAATGTTGACTTGTCACACGACAGGACACTTTTCCACTTCCCCTCAGTCCATTTTAACTGTTTTGGAAAGTGTTGTCTGCATCAAATTTGATATGGTCATATACTGTGTTTAAATCTATAAAATTGTAATATTTTATTTATGTGTACCATTTTCAATTAAATATAAGGTTTAAATGATTTGCACATCATTGCATTTTGTTTTTATTTACACACTGTGCAACTATTTTGGAAATGGGATTGTAATTGTATTACTGTTTCAGTACTTAATCAGATTAGTGGCGCTATTTTGTTGGTGTAGCAATTTGTTAATGTGTATCTTTATCATTTTTTTTGCAGGACGAGGTGTCTTCTCCTTAGCTCAATTTTCCAAACGTGATTTTGTGGTTGAGTACAGGGGGGATAGGATTGATTTTTATGAAGCTCAACGAAGAAGAAGACTCTATCACAGTCTTTGTACTGTGTTCATGTTTGACTTCAAATGGAAGGGGAAAATGTGGTGGTAAGTGACTATGAATAGCTAAATCTCAGTTCAGATTGTACAAGTAAAAGGATCTATCCTGATGGAATGAAATGGAAATTTAACTTAAAGGGGGCCTGTTATTCTGTTCTTTTTTTATCTTTAGTTTATGTAGCTTTTTGTGTACGTAAACGTTCTGTAAGGTTACAAAGCTCACAGTTCACTCCAGGGGGAGAAACTCTCTCCCACAGAACCCACTTTTCTCAACTGCCTGAAATGCCTCATTGGAATTCCAGGCCTTTTCCTTTGTTATAAGACGAAGCAGTGTCATAACAGTCCTTACTGCCCACGTAATGGCGAGCTCATTGCGCCCTCACACAGCGCACAGCGGCTATTGAAGTCATTCAAGCACTCTATTGGTTGTTCAATAAACCAACTCACTGATGAGCTCACTGGGCTCATCGG
>NC_051211.1:41925849-41927828 GCF_015220715.1 Pygocentrus nattereri
TTCTGTTTAAAGTGCAAATTCGAAAGTTTACAATTTCACTTTTGCGTTTGTGTGTAGGAGAATTTGACCTTCATGAAGATTTAATGTTGCATCTATTCATTTTCAGTTTCCATGCTAACAGATGTGGGATGGACACTTCACTAAAGTTCTGTAAGTTAGCCAGTCCTTTTTTCCAACCTGCTTGTATTTCTATTGAAGAAATCTACTTTTTTCTGGAAAGTTATTTTTGCATTTAGTTGGGTTATTACTCAAGTAGCAATACTTTTACTGGAGTATGTGTTGACACTACTGTATAGTCCTCTGGCAATACATTTACTGCATCTCATATTATGATACTGCTAAAACTACGACACACATGCAGTGCGATTTGGATTTGGAATTGCTCCCTAGTGCACTATATTGTGTGTAGCGTTACTTGAAATATCAACGATGAATGCTTCACCATTCCCTAATTGCACTGCAGCTGAAAAAGGCTAAGCAATAAACTTGGACAATAACAGACTATAAAAAGCTTTTCAAAGAGACCAAAATACTTTACTGGAAAAATATAAACTTGGAAACCCTTGAAAATGACAATACTAAAACATACAGTACTGTACTAAATCATTAGGCAACTGAGAACATGTGTATCTGGGCAGTAAGAGTTTATTTGGTCAAAGGACAGAATCATTAGAGTAAATACAAGTAAACAAATAGGAAATCCATTGTTTTTTTGATGATTGTTAGCTCAACCATTTCCAAATTGTTCCTTGAGGAAGCCCAGTATTTAATTTATTATTTATATATATTATTATCCAATACCTAGTTTATCTAATCAATCCTTCACTGAATTAAATCAGGTCCTGCTTGCGAATCAAGGAACCAAAATCTGTGTTCATGTAACATATATAACAACTTTGCTGGAAAAAATAGTCACATTTAACTGTATTTGCCTATTTGTATTAATCAAGTATTTGTACTGACTGCCTAAGACTTTCTCACAGTACTAGACTGGACCAAAAATACGTGGTTAAAAAGTGGATGTATCCATCAGGCGCTGTTTCTCACCAGTAAGAGTATATGGATTTATCTTTATGCAAACTGTCAGACCATCAGTGTTGACTTTGATAAGGTAAATATTAAGTGATTTAAGCACAAAACAGGCTATAAGCACTGCAGAAATGTGCATTATAGTGACAAAAATACAACCAAACTAAATGTATTTTTCATGTCTGTCTGTCTGTCTGTCTGTCTGTCTATCTCTGACTCTCTTCTGTCAGCCCAGAGTAGCTTCTTTAAAGGAGGAACCACTCAGATTTATTGGATAGTGTTTTAATTTGCCCTTTGATTTGATCTGGATGAGCAAAGTGGTGTGTTTAGGAGAAAGTACTGTATTTTACAGAGCTTAGTGAACAGTTAAAAAGACAAATGGATACGACTGACAAACCGCACTGCGTGTAAGAGAGAGAGAAAAAAGGAGAAAGAGAGAGATCTGCACTCCTCCATCGATCCCTTATCCGTTCTCCTCTCATCTTATCTGCAGGTCTGAGGGAGCCGGGCAAGTTTAAACGATTCTGACCTTGTCCGACATAAATAGTCAGAAAAGTACAAAGCGCAGATAGCCTCTTCTCTCTCTCTCTCTCTTGCACTCACTCTCTCTCTCTGGGAAGAGGAAGGGAAATACATTGAGATAAGGCAGGGTAGTGAGATAATACTGGAGTTACTACTACATCAGCTGCAGTGTCACTACACAGTGACCAGTCTGGGGAAAAACAGCGAGAGCGAGAGAGAGAGAGAGAGAGAGCGAGAGAGAGAGCGAGAGAGAGAGCGAGAGCGAGAGCGAGAGAGAGAGAGAGAGAGAGCGAGAGAGAGAGCGAGAGAGAGAGAGAGCGCGAGAGCGAGAGCGAGAGAGAGCGAGCGACAGAGAGAGAGAGAGAGCGAGAGAGGAGAGCGAGAGAGAGAGAGAGGAGCGAGAGAGAGAGAGCGAGAGGAGAGAGAGA